>NC_047135.1:30608009-30908009 GCF_009829125.3 Periophthalmus magnuspinnatus | reverse complement strand
TATTCGAATACATTTTTGTCGATATCCCCCTATACCCTAAGTTCAGTAAATGCTAGACCAGCTTCCTGTCAAGTTAAACAGATTGAAATTGACAATGAAAAATGTCAAGCTCACTACACTGGATGAAGAACCATAACTTACCTGTAATAACCACAGTGTACCTATAAGCCCAGTTCAAATGTGGGTGTCAGTCTGCGGTCATGGAGGTTGGGACTGTGCAGGCAGACACAAGGCTGAAAGAGTGTACACAGGGGCCCTCCAAGTCAAATGAATTGCACTCTCTTTCTCTGAAGAGCAAAAAGCTTTTGAGCAAACGGAAGACTTTTGAGAAGAAACATAATATTTGATGACACAGAGAAAGCTAAGTGGGAATGGGAGCGCAAAGAGCAAAATTTGGTCAGATCGACAAAATAGAAGAGACACAGCCATGGTGATTTGTATTGCTTCTAACAATGTATTCTGATAACACTGTTTTTCAGTCCGGTTTTAGTTAAGTCATTTATTAGAAGAAAATAACATGGGAGCAAATGTGAATCATGAATAATGGACTGAGTGGACACTGCAGTGGACCATTAGTTCAAAAACAGACAGCGGTAATGGACGTCCCTGTTGTAGTTAAGGCTATCAGCAGTTTAGTCAATGAAAATGTAGCCTTTCATTGTTAATGGGATAATGACAGAACACAGAGATTTGTTTAACATGAAAAACATGCTCCTAATGCTCAACATTTTGTTTTAGTGTTGCGCTCTTTTACAAACACATTTTAAGAATAAATCATTACGTTACAGATGAATGTAGTGATTCCGAGAGGGCACATGCAGAAAGTCAATGTAATGAAGACAATAAACACTAAAGCAAAGAAAGGTGTAAAAGGAAAGCCACTGAAATTTGTTCCTAAAGTACAAAACTTGGATTACAAGTACAAGAAGCTGCACACGAACCCTGTAATCAAATAAAGTGTGGCAAAAAAATTACTTGGCAAAATGTGTTCCTCACAGGCCTAATATGTGATAATTTTGTTCAAAAATCCCACCGAGCATGTTCTGAAGCAACTGGACTCACTTCAAACGTATCCTCTATCAAGATGGCCATTAGCTGCAAGGAAACCCAATCTCTTGTATGAACTATGAAAACATAGATGCATAATTAACCTCACTCCCCAAATCGACTGCTGGTCCCTGGCAGTGTGTGTGTGTTTAGCGGACAGCGGCGAGAGGAAGCTGTGGGCGAGCGGCTCCTCTCTGTACTTGCGATGTGGTTTGGGTCTGATCATGGGTGAGTACAAGGGCAGCATACGACTCCGTGTAGCGCATTCGCATTTCCTTCACTTTGTATGAGTGTGGGAGGTTAAAAAAATGCTACATCAAGCCAGCGGTGCAGCACAGGCCTAAGCTATGTATTCATATAGATTTCCCAACCCGCCTATTTACAGCCAAAGGAAAACTATGATTAGAGAGAAAGTTAGTGAACGGCTGAAGGCTCTCTCCAGCTGGGCCAGCGGTGGTGGTGCTGGGGAGGCTGCCAGGACACACCGATTGCAAACTGTGTCATTTAACTTGTTTTGTTCTGAGCTCATAAAGTATAGCTTTCAAACAGCATGGCAACATACGGACAGACACACAACAGGAAATTCAATTATGCCAAGACTGAGACAGGCAGCGTCTCTAGCGGGTTTGGGAGGGCAATAAACTCACAGGGGGTCGAAGACAACGGTAAACCTTCTTTATGGCAAATAAGTAGAAATGTATTCTTATTATTCACAAAGCTATGATCTAACGTCAAATGAAGATCTATGCTACATTTTTGAAAAGAGAAATTATACAAGAAAAAAAGGAAGCCGCATAGTGTCTCAGAGAGAATAAAAGCAACTAGGGCTTGAACAAAATCGCACCAAAATGCCATGTTCTCCTTGTAGTCTCAGAGCAGATTCCAAAACTGTCATGATGTCAGTTTCCCTGTCCTCCCGTGCTCTCTCCCCCTCCCCTACCTGTGTGTCTGGAGCTGGGTGGAGTGCCTGACTCCTCCCGTGCACACCTGGGGTGCATCAGCCTAATCACCACCACCTGCTGCTGAGTACAAGAAGGCTTGGCAGTCTACACTCGGTGCCAGACCGTCCGCGTGTAAAACGTGAATGTTTCTTGCTAAGCTTTGTTATATGGTACTTTCCGGCAAATGCTCATTTGGATTTATGCACCCTCCAGATTCCTGCCTCTACTCGCCCAGCTCCTGCCGCCACGTTCCAGTCCCGGTATCGCTTCCAGCTCGTCTTGTCTCCTGCTCGTCTCGTCTCCTGCTCGTCTCGTCTCCTGCTCGTCTCGTCTCCTGCTCGTCTCGTCTCCTGTCCGGTCCTGGTCTCTGGTTTGTCACCCGCTCCCCGCTCTGGTCTTCGTCTGATCCGCCTGCCCTGGTACCGCACCTGCTTCTATCCCCGTCCTGGTCCTGTCCTGCCCGCCTCTACCTGCACCGCACCCGCCTGACCCGTCTCCCGCTCCCCGGTTCCTGTACCTGCTCTTGTGACCTGTTTAAAGACTGCATTTTCACCGCTGTAAATAAACACTGTTAAAACTGCTCTGGTCTGCATCCTTTGGTCCTATCCGCACCGTTACGACAGAACGGTCTGGCCACTATGGACCAAGCAGGCTCAGATCCGGACCAGACGCGCCGCCTCACGCACTCTCACCCCGAGGCGGTGCTGGGTCAGCATGAACAATCCATTCGGACTCTATTGGAGCTAAATCAGACATTGTCCCAGCAGGTGGCACAGCTTAACCACCAGGTGGCCGCGCTCCTCGTCACCCCGCCTGCTACAGCCGGAGCGCCGCCACGCCTCCCGGAGCCGAGAGGCACGGATCCGGAGCCGTATGCTGGACAACCTCACCTCTGTCGCGGATTCCTGTTCCAGTGCGAGTTCATGTTCCAGCAATGCCCTTCTCGTTTCAGCTCGGGGGCCACCAAGATCCGATATATATGTGGATTACTCCGGGGCAGAGCTCTCCAGTGGGCAGAGGCGCGCCTAATGAAGACGTCTGTGGATAGCCTGGATTTTAATGAATTTGTGTCCACGTTTAAGCTGGTGTTTGACCACCCGCACTACCAGGACAATGCTGCCTCCCGGTTATTGACTCTCAGCCAGGGCTCCAGGACGGTAGCGGATTATTCCATTGAATTCTGGACACATGCGGCGGAGCTGGACTGGACGGACAGCGCGCTGCGGGCTGTGTTTGTGCGGGGCCTGAACGAGACTTTGAAAGATGAATTGGTTTCCCGGGACGAACCCCCCGACCTGCGGACCCTCATCTCCCTCACTCACCGTATAGACAACCGCCTACGGGCTCGTCGCCGAGAGAGACGCCGGTCACCGGTCCCGCCGGAGCCACGCGCTGCCCCGCCCCCGCCGGATGAGCCCATGCAACTCGACAGGACCCTTGTGTCGGCCGAGGAGCGTCAACGGAGGCGTCGTCTGGCCGGGGCTTGCCTCTACTGCGGTGAGCGCGGACATTATGTGGTCACTTGCCCAGTTCGGCCAAAAGGGGGGGCCCACCAGTAGCACTGGGAGTACTGGTGGGCGAGCAACACATCCTGGACTCTTCTAATAGACTGCGGCTCAGCGCCACCCTGTGCGTTCGCACAGAGACCTTATGCGTTTCCGCCCTTATCGACTCCGGGGCTGAGAGGGACTTTATTGATGCCCAAGTCGCGGAGCAGCTCGGGGTCTACCTGGAGCCCCTCGAACGCCCCTTAAATGCCCAGGGGCTCAATGGACGTTTTCTGGGGCACATCACTCACATCACAGAACCTGTCACCGTGATTCTGTCCGGCAACCACCAAGAGAACCGTCAGTTTCATGTCCTGTCCTCCTCCGCTTCTCCTCTGGTCCTTGGTTACCCCTGGCTACGCGCCCACAACCCTGTTTTCGATTGGGCCAGGGGCGGAGTTTCGGGCTGGAGTCCCGATTGCCACGCCAAGTGCCTTCGGTCCGCCCTCCCTCCGGCCGGGAGGTCCGTTCCTGTCGCTGATCCGTCCCCAGACACCCCCAATCTGTCCTCGGTGCCTGCTGAATATCACGACCTGGGGGAGGTTTTTAGCAAGAGCAAGGCCCTCTCTTTACCGCCCCACCGTCCATATGACTGCGCCATTGACCTCCTGCCGGGTGCCCCACTACCATCTAGCAGGCTATATAACCTGTCTAAACCTGAACGCGAGTCAATGGAGGACTATATCCGTGGGTCCCTGGCTGCCGGAATCATCCGCCCGTCCACTTCACCCGTGGGAGCGGGGTTCTTCTTTGTGGCTAAGAAGGACAAATCCCTGCGGCCTTGCATTGATTACCGGGGTCTGAACAATATAACTGTAAAGAATAAATACCCGCTTCCCTTACTGGACTCGGCATTTACGCCCCTCCACGGTGCGACCATCTTCTCAAAGTTGGATTTGCGGAATGCGTACCACCTGGTGCGCATCAGGGAGGGAGACGAATGGAAGACGGCCTTCAAGACACCCCTGGGACATTTCGAATACTTGGTTATGCCCTTCGGTCTCACCAACGCCCCTGCCGTATTCCAAGCCCTCATCAACGATGTGCTCCGTGATTTCCTTAACCGATTCGTCTTTGTTTACTTGGATGACATCTTGATTTTCTCGCGGTCCCCCCAGGAGCATCATCAGCACGTTCGCCAGGTTCTCCAGCGCCTCCTCGAGAATAAACTGTTCGTGAAAGCTGAGAAATGCGAGTTTCACGCAGAGGAGGTCAGCTTTTTGGGCTTCATTGTGGGGCGGGGCCAAGTAAGAGCTGACCCTGAAAAGATCCAGGCTGTCACTGAGTGGCCCGTTCCTACCAGCCGGAGACAGCTCCAGAGATTTATCGGCTTTGCCAATTTTTATAGACGTTTCATCCGGGATTTTAGTAGGGTTATCTCGCCCTTAACTAAACTCACCTCTCCTGCTTTGCCGTTTGCCTGGTCTCCTGAGGCGCAGACAGCCTTCGAGAAGCTTAAGAGACTATTTACCTCCGCTCCCATCCTGCACCAGCCCGACCCTTCACGGCAATTCATCGTGGAGGTCGACGCCTCCGACTCGGGAGTGGGGGCCGTGCTTTCGCAGAGGTTCGACCCCCACAACCGCCTCTGTCCCTGCGCCTTCTTTTCCCGGCGATTGTCCTCGGCCGAGGTCAATTATGACGTGGGGGATCGGGAGCTCCTTGCCGTAAAGCTGGCCTTGGAGGAGTGGCGCCACTGGCTCGAAGGGGCGGAGCAACCATTCATCGTCTGGACCGACCATAAAAACTTGGAGTACATCCAGTCCGCCAGGCGCCTCAATCCCCGTCAAGCTCGTTGGTCCCTCTTCTTCAGCCGCTTCAACTTTCTCCTCACCTACCGCCCCGGATCTCGGAACGTCAAACCCGATGCCCTCTCCCGCCAGTTCGCCCTGGAGGATAGCCCGGTCACCGCAGAAACAATTATTCCCTCCTCGTGTGTGGTGGCCGCGGTCCATTGGGATATCGAGGACACCGTCCGAGAGGCCCAGACCAACGACCCCGACCCAGGTAACGGCCCTCCAGGTAAACTGTTTGTTCCCGATTCTGTCCGGTCTCAGGTGCTCCAGTGGGTCCATGCCTCCCGTTTCGCCTGCCATCCTGGTGCCGGTCGCTCTCTCTCCCTCCTCAGGAGACGCTTCTGGTGGCCCACGATGGACACAGACACCCGGGCTTATGTCGCCGCCTGCCAGGTATGTGCTCGGGCCAAGGCCTCCCACTCACCCCCTTCTGGTCTCTTGCATCCTCTCCCAGTTCCTCGTCGCCCTTGGTCCCACATCGCCTTGGACTTCGTGACGGGTCTTCCCCCTTCCCAGGGGAACACGGTGGTTCTCACCATTGTGGACCGCTTCTCCAAGGCCGCCCATTTCGTTGCCCTGCCTAAGCTCCCCACAGCCAAAGAAACTGCCGACCAGCTGACCAGTCATGTCTTCCGACTCCACGGCATCCCGGTGGACATCGTGTCCGACAGAGGGACCCAATTCACCTCTCAGGTATGGCGGTCTTTCTGCGACGGTTTGGGGGCCACGGTTAGCCTCACGTCCGGGTTCCATCCACAATCTAATGGGCAGACGGAGCGGGCCAACCAAGACCTGGAGTCGGCCCTACGGTGCACAGCCTCCGCCAACCCCGCGACCTGGAGTACTCACCTGCCCTGGATAGAGTATGCTCACAACTCCCTCGTGAGTTCCGCCACTGGTATGTCCCCCTTCGAGGCATCGCTGGGATATCAACCCCCTCTCTTTCCCACGGAGGAGAGGGACCTCGCCGTCCCGTCTGTTCAGCGCCATCTCCAGCGCTGTCGCCGGATCTGGAAGAAGGCCAGGGCGGCCCTTCTTCGGGCTGGAGCGCGCACTAAGGCGACGGCCGATCGCCACCGTGTCCCGGCGCCCGTATACCAACCTGGCCAGATGGTTTGGCTCTCCGCCAAGACGGTCCCGCTGAAGACGGACTCCCGTAAGCTGTCCCCCCGATTCCTGGGACCGTTTAAGATCATGAGGATCATAAATCCATCGGCGGTGCGCCTCCAGTTACCCCCGTCTCTCCGGATTCATCCGACCTTTCACGTCTCCCAGGTTAAACCAGTCCGGACCAGCGACCTGTGCCCTCCGGCCGATCCCCCACCGCCCGCCCGAGTCATTGACGGCCACCCGGCGTTCACCGTCCGCCGCCTGATTGACGTTCGTCGCCGTGGTAGGGGCCTCCAGTACCTCGTCGATTGGGAGGGTTACGGTCCGGAGGAGCGATCCTGGGTGCCCAGGGCACGCATTCTGGACCCCGACATGGTGAGAGACTTCCACCGCGCTCATCCTGACAAGCCTGGGGGTCCACCAGGAGGTGGACCTTAGGGGGGGGGTACTGTCATGATGTCAGTTTCCCTGTCCTCCCGTGCTCTCTCCCCCTCCCCTACCTGTGTGTCTGGAGCTGGGTGGAGTGCCTGACTCCTCCCGTGCACACCTGGGGTGCATCAGCCTAATCACCACCACCTGCTGCTGAGTACAAGAAGGCTTGGCAGTCTACACTCGGTGCCAGACCGTCCGCGTGTAAAACGTGAATGTTTCTTGCTAAGCTTTGTTATATGGTACTTTCCGGCAAATGCTCATTTGGATTTATGCACCCTCCAGATTCCTGCCTCTACTCGCCCAGCTCCTGCCGCCACGTTCCAGTCCCGGTATCGCTTCCAGCTCGTCTTGTCTCCTGCTCGTCTCGTCTCCTGCTCGTCTCGTCTCCTGCTCGTCTCGTCTCCTGCTCGTCTCGTCTCCTGTCCGGTCCTGGTCTCTGGTTTGTCACCCGCTCCCCGCTCTGGTCTTCGTCTGATCCGCCTGCCCTGGTACCGCACCTGCTTCTATCCCCGTCCTGGTCCTGTCCTGCCCGCCTCTACCTGCACCGCACCCGCCTGACCCGTCTCCCGCTCCCCGGTTCCTGTACCTGCTCTTGTGACCTGTTTAAAGACTGCATTTTCACCGCTGTAAATAAACACTGTTAAAACTGCTCTGGTCTGCATCCTTTGGTCCTATCCGCACCGTTACGACAAAAACATGGTACTATTTTACTATTTTTAATATTTTCTTTTAATAAATATGGATAAAAATGACTGCTCTACTGTTCTTTTGCTTTGTGGATTAAGCAATTACTTTAAGAAGCGTCAAAGTGACAGCTGTGAACAGAGACTTAAGGGAGGTCTTCTTTCTCAGCTCGGATCCATCTGAATGTAAGCATGTGTTTCAATGGAACAGTTTTATGCCAAAAACTCACAGCGGACGCAGCCAACAATGCAGTCTATAGAGGGATATACTTGATAGATCTATTTTACTGTCCATAGGGGCTGGTCAATAAAATTGTTTGTTGAATTCTGAATTATATGGATGGTCCTTATAAAGCTTCAATTATAATCACTGCAATTACTACTCGATAGCAACAAGTTAACTTTTCATAGTACATAAACAATTCAATTTTAATAATTATCTTCCATAACTGAGTAATAATGTCCTGCCCCCTAATCAGTTAGTATCTACAGTACATATGCAGACAGGTCTTGTAAATGAGCTTAGCAGGCCTGTTCTGTGAAAAGGACTAAGAATCTCCCACTGTGCTGCTAATGTACTGATCAACCACAGGGAAAAGCATTCACGTCTGCTTTGCACTTTTAAAACGACTTAGCAAAATGATAAATTAATCTCCAGTGATGGGATCAAATGCTTCTACAGCCAGTGCACTCTGCTTTTATTGAATTAGACACACAAGGGCCAAGTGGTGTCGACAAACTTCTTTGCATCTGTGAGAGTGTCACTTGGCCGGCGCATACGCACACGTACACAGCGACCGCAAAGAGCACTTGAAGAGGCAGCGCGCAGGAGAGATAGGTCAGCTGATGAAAGAGCGGAGGAGAATTGATGATATTTTTGCATCCGAGACTCTTCTGCGTTCATGTAACAGTTTTTACAGCTGTCAGGCCCTTAAGAGGAAGGACAGCGGACAAAGGTAAAGCAGAAGCAGGGAAAGTTATTGACCTACTATTTGTTAAGATTATGTAAGATTAAAATTCAGTTAAATCCCTTGATTACAGTAAATGCATAACTGCTTTTGAATATGTTAGAAGTAACTCTTGACATCTGTAACAATATGACCTCTGGCATCCAGTTATACAGTCTTTTAGAAGAGAAAAATATTTAAAGGTGTTATGGCTTAAAATCGCAGAAAAAACAGAACTAGTTCATTACAAACTGTGCAACTCCAGATGTGTTCCTCACTTTCCAAATGCATTCCTAGCATCCAGATTATTCCCTATGATGAGTTTATAAGCTCGGTTCACAACTTTTAGAGGTCAGAGTGAAGTTTTGCCATCACAACAAATATCATGCAAACTCCTAATAGCGTGCAGACAACGCACAGTGGTCACATTTTTGTAATTTTCTGCTTTTTTTCCCTGTATTTTCCGCCTACAGCTAAGGTTGGGCAATTAATCGAAAGATTGAGAGATCGTGATCCAGTCATGTCCAATCATCAATGATATGGTTAGGGGGTTTTGAATGGAGAGGTCCAACGCTCTGTCAGTAAAAGCATATGGTCTGGAGCAGAGTTCAGACGCTGGAGGAAAAAAATGTGTTTATTTTTTTGGGTTAAATGACACTGATTAAACGTCTATTGTTTATGTTCGTGAAATCAATACTAAGAGCCATTTTCATGTTGTTTTTGAAGAAGACTATTGCCCAGCCCTACCTACAACACATCTGTACCTGACAAATTGTATTTTATGTCATCAAGGAAAAAGTTGTTTGTAGTATTTAATAGTATAGTATAGTATTAAATGTAGAAGAGAAAATATTTTTTACTACTACTGTAAGACCCTGGTTTGTGTTCAAGTTGGCGAGTCCTGAGGGAAGTGAATGAAGAATGAGGAGAAAGACAAATAGGAAACAGAAAGATATACGCGTGCAGTTACCAAAGCTGTGCCCTTTACAGTTAATACTAAGGGCTCAGGGAGAGTTAGGAGCTGGAGAACTGACGGGAAGACAATCTAACACAGAAGAAACTTTTAGGGTTACTCAATACTGATTTTGTGTAAAACATGAGCAGATGTTATTAAAAACAAAGCACACTCTTCTTATTTCCCTTGTTTACAATCAAATACTACAGCGATATGTTGTCTTGACACATTCTATTGAAGTAAACACTCATGGGGCATAAAGTTACACAAATGTATGTTAAAGTAATAAAGCTTTGGCAGAAACATGTGGGGAGAGTCAGAGATGAGCGCGACATGGCAAAAGGACAAACCAACAGACAAAAGCGTAGTATCCAGCGAGCCGCACCAGCACATAGGTTAATGCTTTTATTCCAGGAGTGAGAGAGGGAAAAGTACGGATGAGTCTTTATTGAAAACAAATGTCAGGAGAAATGAGTTCTTGTCAGTCCACAGAGACGGCAGCATGGAGGAGACTGCAACGTAACCTGAACTGACAGACAGGTGAGGTGAGGAGATGCGGAGGGTAATATTAATATACCAGGAAGAATCTGCGCTTTTGTCTCAATATTAAAATGCATGACACTAAAATATTGGAGCTGTCACTGCTCTGGGATAAAAGAACACGTTTTAAAATTAGCTTCTTTAAAAGTTCTGCAAATGCTTAAACTTTATGGTGATTCAAATAATATGAATACTTTCTGTCGTCTACTTTACTTATTATTTTTTGACCAGATTATTTAACAAAGAATAGACATAATTTTCCATTTTAAAGAAACTCCAGATAGTGTCTTCCAATAATCTATTCTGCATCATTACATTTTGGATTTCAGCTTCATTTAACAGTGTGACTAGATGATTTATGTAAGCCCATACGTATAAATTAAATATTCCTTGAACTGATAAATAATTGCCTTTCACAAATGTCAAGTGTTTCTAGGTCATAAGATGGACAGTTTTCTTGTTCACAAATCAAAGGCCCACCCTGATCCCAAAGCACAGAGCTGCCAGTGCAGTCAATTCAATTTCCACATATGCTCTGGTCCCTGGGAAAGCAGAAGAAGCTGAAGGAGCACTCAGGCAAAATGGCGGAACCGACGTCTAAGCACACAGCCGCCCGTTCAATACACATATGTACGTCTATGTGTCCAGACCCTGTCAGTCTTAGAGTCAAAGACCAATGAATGGCTTCTTCTGGGACAGCCCTGAACTGGAGCATCATGGGAGTCATATGTTACCTTCCTGGCGTCTGCTCTGCTGCCTGTTCTTGACCTTTCACCTCAGGATGCATGACCAATTTTGAGGAACACCTAAACCTGTGGAGCTCTGTCAGGTCGAGTCAAGGAAGTAAGGATGTACAAAGCACAGGAGCAGCACAAAGAAAGGCGCCAAGAAGTCAAACAATATCAATTTTGATTAGATATCATTAGATTAGACATCAATTTTATTTAAAAATGGTGTGTGCAAATAAGATTAAAACCATGAAAATCTTATAATCTTATAATAGTAATCCTGGTTCTTATTTTTTGTTTCCTTTTTGCAGTGATCTCGATGTTTCATTAAGTATCTCCTCAAATAATATAAGCCTACACTTTGCTCAACATCCCAGCTTTTTAGAATTGCAGTAGGTCAAATATAAACACTGCCGGCTTGACCTTTCCATCAGTGTACGACGAGAGAATGAAAACTGACAGCGGCATCTCTCACAGAAATATAACAAGAGCCTCAATAGTGCTCCATATGGACAAAAGGTCAAAGTCGAGTACTGGGAAATAACACTACGATCTTGACACTAGGTTTACGAGAGCAGTAATGACAGGACACCCACTGTGCCCCATTCACAGCTGACCCGCACATTAAAAGCAATGTCACCCAAATGCTATGACACCATCCTGGAATATCACTCCAGCCAGAGGGAAAGTATTTATTTATTCACAGTCGTAAAGCCCTAAAGGGAAACTCATGGAAGTGATGGGGCAAGTGCCTTTTTACAACGTACAATTAGTGGTGGAATCAGATTCTTTAATAATACACAACTGTAACTATGGAAGAAACATAAAGGAGGTGTTTAGAACGGCATAAAACTGTTTTCGTTCCATTTTAACTGGCCCCATGTAAACTGTTGGCATTGTAGCTTGCCGTTTCAGTGCTATCTTTCAGGGCTGCTCATGTTGATTTGATTGCCATGGTAACCCCAAAGTTGTGATTAGGCCAATCAAGTGTGGAGTAATTACGGGATGCAGTTAGAGTTGTCATAATGAGAGGCTTCACCAAATGACTTCCTTAAAAAAGCGCCGCAAACAAGTCCTCACTTCACTCTTTCTACTTCCAATTTGAGACAATTTTTCAATTAAGCTTTGACATTTGTTCCCTCTGAATAATTGGTGAGGTCCTCCGTTGCTCATACCAATTCAGAATAAATACTGGTAGTTGATGCAATCCCTCATTTGTCCAGGAATGATCCATGGTAGAAAATATTTTAAAAGGTAGTTAGTAGGTTGGACAATGTTTTTGAAATCGAGACGTTTCAACTGTCATCCAGAAGCCATTTTCAATCTAAAGGTACTGGTCTGAGGAGCTAGAAACTGCCTAAATGCCTGAAGATGGGTTGAATGGTTAGGGATTGAGATCAACTTTACATTTGGTAGGGCTTAATTTTATCGATTTAGAACAGAATCCAACAACCCAAAGACAAGCCGCTATTCTCTCTGACCCGTCTACTCCGTTCAAACTTGATGTAACTTGAATCAGTGTTTCCTTATCACCAAAATATCCGCCTAAACGAACAGAAATACCAAAGCATGCCCACAGAATTAACAAAGGCAGCGGAGAAGAAGTGAACTCTGCCTTTGCAAGCGCTGCTCACTGACCCATTGAGAAGGGCAGGAAACCCCCTCGGTGCCACGTTCAGGTGTGCGTGTGTGAAAGGCAGGTTAAATATTGGAATGTAAACGTACGTGCATGCTAACCATCCTCCACCTCCTTCCTCTAGCTTCCGATGTTGAGCGTATAGTGTGTCGGTCGTGTGTGTGTGTCTGTGCCCTGTAGTGCAGTTTTCACTCAGCAGTTTTCATTAATGGACTCTCTTCAAGGACTCTTTCATCTGCCATTTTCCGGAAGAAGGTAGATGGTCTATTTACCAGGGGAACGCAGGCAAAACGCAGCTCAAGTCGCCATTATTGCATCTGGGTCCCAAATTAGCCCGGTGATTAATAGACTGTTTGTATGTGTACGCGCAGTGGAAGTCTGGGATTAGAGCAAAGTAAGGACTTGAGAAGGGATACGAGACGAGAGGAGGAGAAACGTCCGCTTTATTGGCCATTAAGTATTTCAAACCTCAAAGTGAAGCGTTTAGTGCTAAGTATCTCTTTGTGTAAATCAAGGGATACTTTTAAGACATTTGTAACTGCACTTATCTATTCACTTCAAACGGGGAGAATGATTTACAGTGCAGCTCAAAGCGAGGGCAACTTAAAACTATTCAACTAAAGAAATACTACATGTACAGTATATTTGGAGGATACGTTTTTAATGATCTTTGTTGAAAAGTCTGTATTTCACCTTTGAGTAATATCTTTGAAGTAGGACTTTTGATTGATGTAGATTTGGAGTATTTCTATCACTTGTTTGTTTTTATACTTTAAACTGTTTCTTCAAGTTTCATGGAAAGCACTACTGGCCAAACCAATGGAGGTTCCCCTTTATAAGCCTGCTTTCAGAATTGGTGGAAAACCCTCGAGTTTC
Source organism: Periophthalmus magnuspinnatus (assembly GCF_009829125.3). Taxonomy (NCBI): domain Eukaryota; kingdom Metazoa; phylum Chordata; class Actinopteri; order Gobiiformes; family Gobiidae; genus Periophthalmus; species Periophthalmus magnuspinnatus. Next base: position 30,894,771 of record NC_047135.1, on the reverse strand, counting down.
CGTATTTAAAAAACGCTCACTGTGTATATAATTGTTGTTAATAGGCATTCAGTACAAGTGAGTACTACTTAGCGGTGAGCGTTACACTGTTTACAGCGGAGAACTCATTACAGAGGAAAAGTGCTGGAAATATTTTGCTAAGTGTCACTGATTTTATTATGCATCTCTATTTGTACCGCACATGGGAACGGGGTGACCTAACTCAAACAGCTGAGATAGAAAAATGTCTGCTTGTTTCTGGGGGGAATGCATTCATTTTGTGTGGGACATAACTCACGACAAGAATCTTCTTTAAGGTGATCCATCTGCTTCACAGCACATGTTTCTGTGAGTGTGACTGGACATATTTCTGCTGCGATGTCAGGACGACACCATTTAGTCGTTGACCCGGGAACTCTCTGAGATGTCCGCCCCTGGCAACAATATTTGAGCAGACAAGGAGCAGAGGGAAAACAGCAGAGGATATAAAGACTGGTGATTTATGCTGCTGTTGACTGTGGTTCTACCCCTTCAACGCTACAACAATTCTTAGATCTGTATTATTCTGGCATGTAGATTTCTTTCTTCCTAGTAGAGTTGAACAATATTGGAAAAATATCTAATAGCAAGTTTTCTGACACATATTGTTAGATTTGCCGTTTATATTTTAATATCAAGAATCTGCCCCCACGATCCAGCCCCAGATAAGCGGAAGAAAACGGATGGATGAATCAGATCAAAACTGCACATTTTAAGCATGTGTAGGAGCATTACAGCAAATCCATCTCTGAATGTGTTTGTGCAGATTAGCAGGTTCAACAAATATAGTCTAAACAGACACCATGAAGCCAGGATTTTGTTGCAGAGTAAATTATAACATAAATAGTTATGGACTTTGTGGACCATTTACCGTTCAAAGCACAATTCTGATTGAGACGAATCTTGCAGCCCTACTTCCTTGGTCCATAAAAAATATTTGGACAAGCAAAATAAATATTGCCTGACACATGCAGAGTTGATAAGCTATGCATTGTGAGAGGGTATTGATCTTGAACATAATCCATATTCACATTCAACATAATGATAAATGATGCATGAATGCAGGAATTTATAGGACCAGCCTTCTATAGATAGTACCTTTCTCGGGCTATAAGTGCTGGAAAAACTCCCTTGAAACTCAATACATGTGCCTGGTGTCTGTAACTTCATTCATCTGATCAGATAAACTACTTTCAACTCTCTACCTGGTCTGCAGTCTCTTCACGATTACAATGCATTACAATTTCAGTTGTCAATTTACAGATTCTTGATATGGTTGTAATTCTGACCGTCTTAAACGGGGAAATGTCATTTCAATTCGATCATCCATTCTTCTACTGTAACGGACAGCAAGGCGCTAAAGCAGATCCCTTGTTTTCAAATGACTGTGTTCAGAAATGAATATCCAGTTTTGCATTGCATATTTGATAGCCAAGTTCAACAGAAAGCAAATCTTAAGCATAGCATTGCATGCCAGCTCCAGGAGAGGCCTTTGTTATCTTTGTCACCAGATGTCCCAAAGAAGAAGTAAACCTTTCAATTATGAAAGGAAAAAGGACGTTTGGCCCAAAATTAAAATTGCAGAAGCAAATCCAAAAAAAAAAAAAGAAAAACAAATCAAGTTGATGGTTACTTAGAAAAATACTCAAAAATACTGGGTCCAGCAGATGTTTTTTGGCCCTGGTGCAGCCTGTAATTATCCACACTGATATGTTTTAGATGACACACAATTTACACAGCGACTTGTCTGCCACTCCAGACTTGGCGATGGTTTCAAAGAGTTTGGGTACCGGGGCCCCTAAGTGTGTGTTCAAAGTCTTATTCCCGTCACTTAAAACTTAATCCATATACGAGTGTGGTGGGTCCGAGGCGTTCCAGGAAGCACTGCGTATCTCTCTGTGTTAACGAGACTGCACTAATTAAAATCAGAACGGCCTCATGTTTGCCATGCAAGATATTACGACATGTCATCGCATAAAATATTATACAAGCAAGAACACACACACAGACAGACAGCCCCAGCCAAGGAGCCCATGAAGTGATATACAAACTCTAATCTTTGGCATCTCTGTGGTCTGTTGAAACCGACCATGTTGTATTCCAGCAGTCTCTCCTCCTTCCCACGATGCTCTGGGACTGAGGTTGTGACGTCAGTGGTGGCTCTCGTCACACAGATCGTGTACATTTTGATATATACATATACATGTTTAATTAATAATTTGGTCCACAGTACAGTTAAATACCCGTGACACCTTTTATAGGGCAACACTAGCACATGTGGGTGAATTCCTCAGGGGCACTGTGTGTGTGACTAGTGTGTTTTTGTATTAGCAGAGCATGTGCTCATCTTAATAACAGTACAAAGACCAAAGAGTAATGGAAGCCATATGTTAGAGTGACTCAGCCACAATTCATTCACAGGAAATATGGAAAAAATGTCAAATATGTCACACAGAAAAACAGACAACTTTTACTAGACACAAACTTCACCTTCATGTATTTAGTAGTCATGAGCAGTGTCTCACCCAAGAATTCACAGGTGACATAAACTACAACCTTCAGGTTATCAGATGGTCTTCTCAGCCAATGTTATCACTATAGCTAATCTAGCACCAACAAATGTTGTAAAGTTTTCTTTGAAAACCAGTATATGACACAAGCAGCACAGTGGAATAGGGGCTGAGCAACATGTTGGCAGTGGATCACACTCCTGCCTTACAGCAAGAAAGTTAAGGGCATAATTCCGAGACAAGTTGAGTCTGTGTGGAGTAAGGATGTTCTCCAGCAGCACTTTCTGGTGAACTAAAACTATTTGCATTAAACGGTCCCTAAAATATACTGGTAAAAAGTATTCATTGGTTTTGACAGAGGATCAAATTAAAGAGGATTAAACTACCAAGTGGTTAAAATTGACACGAAAGACTATCTTGACATCCACTTAAAAGACCCTCACTAAAGCCATGTGAGGTAATTGCACAAAAAGAATTTACTCTCCAAGCCCTAAAGATAACCGTTGGCACCTATAGCATGAGCCTAAATTCCTTGTTGCGATGGACAAATCTGGTGCGAATCTGTTCCGTAATCCCCTACCCAAAGTGAATGTCTTCCAGCAGGCCATTAGAAGCAGGCAGGGAGGAGAGACTGGTGACATCAGCCCTGAGATGACCACATGAAAGAGGCCGAGGCTGTGGGTGGTGTGGACCTCAGTAGCTGCAGCACCACTTGACGCCTGTGCACGTTTATTTTGCTCACCCTCTCGTCCCTGCTTAATGTTGCTGGCATTTATTTGCACTTGCCCCCTTTGGCTCTTGATCTCTCTGAGTCGTCTTGTCTGTGTCTCGTAAGTCATTTCCTCCAGATGCAGCACAATCTGTTCTTCCCAGACATTTACAACACCTAACCAGATTATTTGCTCTGCGCCATGTGTTTCTAGCTGTTATACACTCTCTTTTGCTGTCTATTTTAGCATGTAGGTATCTACATCAGTCTAAAACAAATATTTGGGCTTCCAGCAGGGTAGATTTCAAAAAGAATGGACAATATTGCTCTGAAATACACAAAGTCTGTGCAGGTCTGGGCACAATGACCGTGGGAGAGGTTTACAAGGTCTTCAATGTATATTCGAGCAATAAGAACACCTGTAACTGAATAAATGCAAGATAGACAAGTTTAAAATTATACTGTAGAATATTCCAGGCAAAACAGAAACATCTCTGGAGACAAAACAACTCCTCATTTTAGTTAATCTCAACTTGTTCCTTACTTTTGCATTTTGATGCTTGACATTGAAATTGAACCCATACTTGTACTACGGCACGCAAGTTAACTATTCTCTGTCCATCCTTTTGTTCTTGTTCCTGGCTTCAACTTATGCGTCTCATTTTTTCTGCCCCGACAGTTTATTTCTGCAGTGCCAGAGCTGGAAACAGCAGAGCGTGTTTATTGATGTTCGGTGGTGGAGACAAACTTTTCCACACATCAAACGCCCCTCTGCCATCATCATCATCGGCTCCCACTGGCACCATTTATTTGTCTTTCTCTCTCACACAGATTCCTCGTCCTTTTGTTGCTCAGGCCAAATACCTCCGGCACTGTCCAGTTATTGTAACCAGACTAAATAGATACCGTGCAAACACATGGGAGATGATATTTACGCAAAAACAACTGAAAGGGTTTAATGAAGGGTTCAATTACTGTTTATTTCATGCTTAACAAACACAGAACTACTGTTTAGACTGGCAGCAAGCAATCTGTTCTGTGGCAAAAACATGTACAGTAGACTTGCACATGAGATGACTGTAAGTAAACGGTATGCACAATAGATAAAAATATTCCAGCTAAGGTAGCCCTGACCAAGCCTAGCTCAAGGTCTGGAGATGGCACTGCATTGTGGTGCCAACTGCTCCTGACAGGCACTGAAGTTTGGGTCAAATGCAGAGGACAAATTTCCCTTTGGGACAATATAATAACATCAACAACGTAATCACAGGCTGCAGAGGTCTTGGACATGGGTTTAACATTTTGTGGTTAATCGTTCAAATGGAGTAAATTTAATCCTCGTGACCTCTTTTTCGGTCACACCATTTTCAACACCGGATCATACCACATGGTTTAGAATTTCCATAATGACACTAATTGCACAGTGATGCTATAATTACAGTTAAAACAAGATGACATGTTTGTTTATAGCTTCTGCACTGAAAAAAAGCTTTTAGGACAAAGTTTAGGTATTTGACACCATGTCCCAAGTTCAGAGCTACAAATGAGAATGCGAGTAATGAAACACAATCCCAATCTTCTACATGAGCTGAAAGGAAAAGTGATGTCACTCTATTGTTTCAAAAAAGAGTGGTCTTTATGAGGTAAAGCTGGGGATTAGCACTAGCCTACTGTACCCTGTGATGTGCCTGCGGCACTAAACTCCCATTGACATGCTCAGGCACACACGAGGTCAGAGGTCAGACCGCGAGCGTGAGGTCGCACTCGTAAAAGTGACCAGTGTTTGGGACAAGTTTACAGAGAACAATGTGAGTGCAGCCGCAGACCCAGCCTGTCAGCGTTGTGTAGGCTGGACTTGTCCCAGGGCCAACTTCCAGCTCACTTTTACTGTACGATGTACTGCTGAATGTGCCTCTTTCATCTGGCTTTGCTAGAGTGAGTGTTTAATGTTTATGATGTTGTCAGCGTGGATACATACAGAAAGGAAAATCATCATCAACAAAACTAAATTTCTATTCTAAGTCAGACAGCAGTGTAAGCAAAAATGACCAGGTCTCCCTCCCCACGGACACTTGCTCCTACATGGTAGTACAAAGACACTACTAGAAAAAACATGCTCAAAATGAGGCATTTAGGTGGTGTTTAAAAGTAGCAGTAATGAAACCAGCCATGCGTCTTAAGTTTTACACACAGAATTTCTGAAGCATACTGTGCACCGGTGACCACATGAAAGTGCAAAGTAACAGTTTAACTTAAACAAAGCACACTGAGCCGTCGCATATGTTTACTGTACATCTGCTGCTTTGTAATGTAAAGTGAAATGGGAGACATGGAAAAATGAAAGGGAATGAGAATTTTATTATGGGTTCCTGTTTTTTGTTTGAACATAAAGATGCACTTTTCTGCCACACTTCTTCAGCTTGTTTCGTGGTAATATTAGGTTTCCATACGCACACTTACATACACCATATACAACACTGTAGTGAAGCCTATGTCGTGAGAAAAATTCAAAGTTAAACAAGATAACCCCTCATGTTTGTACGTCCATATTTGAACAACATACACAAACTGCCATGGCTTTTTAGGATCTTTAATTATCTTCCTCAAGCCCAAAATAAACCTCCTCTATTTGCCTCCATCGTCTAAATGATCTTTACATTCCTTTTATAACAAAATTACCCCTTTTTCCAGTGCACATGTCTTTATTTGGGTAGGCACGGGCTTGGGCCCTAAACAGATCTTGAACTAAGGAGATCCTTTGGCCTGATATGACACAGTTTGACATGCGTTTTAAACTATAACAAATACAAGCCCATTACTGCAGTTTCGCCAAGTAACAGGTGGAGGCTCTGGCGTTACGCAACAGCAGAGTCTGGAAGTCAGGGTTAAAGTGGATTTCTGTGTGCATATAAAAATATCTGCACAGGTTTTTAAGTGGCTTTGCGGTGCTCTGTATTTAGAGACTCATTCATGTGGCACTTTCTGGCTCCCTGCTCGCTCCTGCACTTCCATATCTCTTCTCCTTCACTGTCAATGCCCCTGTCATACACTAAGTTATTCACTTTCACTGATTTTGCATAGCTATTTTGAATAAAAACAACTTTTACTGTTAACTGTTACTGTTGTATTGAAGTAGCTCTTATTATCTCCTAGTTTACACAAGCCACAATATGTACCACAGTGTGTGATGTAGCATATGTTATCATTACCACTGATTTATTCAAAGCTTTGCTCCAGCTTCAAATGTAAAATGGGAAATCCCTGTATGTCGGGTTAATGTAATGGCCACTTGTGTAATAAAAACAGCCTGGTCCGTTGAATCCCTGATTATGGACCTAACTATGGGTCACAGAAAGGTTAAATATGCAGTAATTTAAAGGTCAACTTTTTACATAAAAAATCTGCATCAGTGCTCATGACGCAATCAATCTGACCTGCAATGAGGATGTGATGACATAAACCTATGTCCACAAAACAAAAAGCTATACATGAAATGCCCGTCACTATTTTGATTTAGGTGTGAGGAACATTCTACAAAACAGTTATGAAGTAACTTTTCTGCTTTTCTGTATTCACATATTTTATTTAACACATAAATCATGGAGTTAAAGGACAGACTTATTATGGCTGTAGCTGATGACCCTTTGCAAGCACTGGAGTAGACCTATTTAATTGCTCCCAGTGTTTCTATTAACAACATCTTTAACATAATTTGAATTGATTGGTTGGAACTAACAGGAACTCTTCTTCTACTTGGGTCACTGCAATTACATTTACATACTCATATCTCAGAGCGCTGAGTTGGGTAGGATAAAGGATCCATCTTATGGTTGCACCGTAATGACACCACTATTAGCCAAATGCACCAAGCTCTTTTGTTATTTATCACTGTCAGAAGTTTCATGTAGTTATGAACTGAATTACTTACAATGTTGCATGTAGCAAATCACTTTGCTATTTTGGGAATTGCATCCAGAAAATGCTTCCAGTGTGTTGAGTGAGGTCCTACATTTTTCTACAAAAAAAACAGAAGTGACCTTCATGAAGTTACATTATGCAGCCTCCAATGGCCACATTTATTTACTGTGTCCAACTTATTTTTATCAAACATAATTCTATTCCTTCATAATTACACCTCAATGATGTTAATTACTTTGGTCTAAAATAATGAATGTGTTCTTACATTGTAGTTATTTTGGGCCTTGTTTACTATTTCATTGCAGTGTAAGTGTTCTTTGTGTTGCTGAAGACAGATGGAAGGCGAGACAGAATTGGTCCATGTTTGTTTGTGAGAGTGCAGAGGAGAACAACATGTTTCTGTGGCTGATGACCACAGACAGAGCCAGTATTGACTGTGTCCGCCTCTGATTGCACCAGTGCAATAACAAGAGTTTGGCTTCATTTGTAACAATCAGACTCGACTTAAACAGAATAAATCACAGTGGTACACACATGCATTCACACACACTCCCACACGTGTGAGCCGTGTGCCTGATGTTAGCCAGCTTCAGCCGGGTCGCTGTAGCCATAATAACTCTCAACAAATACTGCAGTAGCTACGCAGACCTCCCACTGCACTCAGTATTACCCTTACCCACTGACCAACTCCATACTGCCTTTGGCTAAACATTTATTTGTTCCTCGAATAAAATGTTTTGGCATTCAGTGTTTTTTAACAAGTACAGAATACAATTCAATATTAGTTGGCTTTCTAATCCAAAATAACAATGCAAAAGTACCAGTGACAGTTTGACTATAGTCACTGATCATTCAGTATTTAAAAACGTACATTATCCCTTACGTTTTTGAAAATAAAAGACAAATAGCAGGTTTAGTTTATGGTGAAATATACAAGGGGTCCTTAGCAGATACTGAGTTGGTCATGATGTCATCTCATGCTGCTCTGTGGCTTCAGTGTAGGTCCACTTGACATGGTGCAGTAAAACACCACAAAACAAAACTTCCTAGAACTCAGGAGGAGATGGAAGACACCCTCAGGTCCCACCATTAGCCCAGTTATATGTATATCTGGTTACTGCTGCTGCCATTCTTCACCACATACATTAAGGCCATTAAGTTTGGACAATGCAGAGTATGATAAATTACAGGAAGTAAAACACCGTACAGTATCCATATACAGTACAACAGTATGTAACTAAATAGGGACTTCTGTGACATTTTTTAATGATCTTGCGTAGGTGTGACATAAAGCAGAAGTTATTTCAATGTGTAGCCTAGAACTGTATAACAAAAAACATTGCACCCTGACATTGAACTGCAAGGCTAAAAGTTGAGGGCCGTGGCGCGCGCCTGTCTTTTCCATCTAAAACACATGATCATAATTATGAGAGGCATTACGTTAGCTTTAGCGGTTGAAGCCCTGTCAGTGATGGAGTGTAATGCGTATTCGGTTCCATTGTGTTTTTACTACTGAAACCCACTCGTCAACACTGTCACACGCTCAGGGCAAATGGCAAGTCAGTGCCTCTATAACTCAGATCATTAGTAAACGTTTTATCAGTGACATCTTTACCTGTCCCTTCTCAACTTTCACCTACTGATTCACTACCGTCATAACTTCTTATTTCCACTCCCAAGTTTTTTTCCCAAAAAGCAGGGTGTGTTTTTGATTAGTGCTTCCATGTAAACTAGGGCTGCAAGATTTCAAAAATAATAATAAAATCGCGATTAGATTTGAGGATATGTTTAAAAAGTATGATTCTGCTCAGAGTACGCCTGTCACGATAAAGAAAATTTAAACCACGATATAAATTTCTACTGAGATAAACGATAATATTGAAACTACTTCATGCCGCTGACACAAAAACGATAAAGCAGGATTATCCCAGTAAGCAAATGTTTAGATACAGCAACATTAAAAGGCCTGAGGAGCACGAAATAAATAGCAGAATGAAGCAATAATTAGCCATGTAAATTACTTTTTCAACTCTCTGGAGCTCAAATCGTTTCGTGTTACATCAAAAATAACAAAAATCTCACCTCTAAATTGTAAAGAAAATGTGCAAACGATAAACATTGAGCCCCAAAATATATTGCCCCAGCTTTATATACTGAATGATAAGTCGATATAGGGACAGGCCTAGATCAGAGTGCACATTCTAACAAATCCATGCTCAATATTTCATCAATATTTGAGAGAAGACTGAAATATAAACTGCTAAAATAATCCTATGCATTTCAGAATGTTTGCAACAGTCTAAATTACATATATGTTATTCTTTGCAGAGGGCATTTTATCATTGAAATAAGTCTTTGCAATTACATCATTATGGCAACTCAAACTGTTCGTTTTGATACTGATATATATCGTGCAGCCACAGTGTAGACCCAAACTGTGATTACACACTGTGGGTCTGTTAAAATACCACCATTGCCATTAGGGTTGTAATATTTAGCGTGAGGCTGCCAATCTTGACAGTAAATAAGTTATATAGGGACTACAGAGCCGTTTTAAAACCTCAAGAGAAACGGAGCAGTGTTGACCTCCTGCTCACACAAACATTGAACATTTTACACACTTTATATCATATTTTTGAGGCGAAACCTTTCTCAAATTCTCCAATGAATGAAATTAATGGGATTCTCGCTTAACTGGAAGTGCCACTATAAAGAAAAAACTGTTTGGAGCATTTAGAGGAAAAAGTGTACAGGGTGGAATAAGGTCAGTATCTGCAGATATCTAGATGTGCATTGGTCTGTATACACAGACACATATAGAGGCCATTAACATAAGTAAATAAGGGAAAAGTTTGCTTCTCTTGCCTCGACATGAATGACTGCACTACTGTAGACAAATCCATGCACATTATGCTCAATCAGTCTGTCTCCGTTAAGTCTTGGGTAGACAACATACAAAGCACACACTGCTATTAGTGCTGAAAATAAACAGGTCAAGGGAAATGTTCTTGAATGCAACACGGCTACTTCGCCTTCACCTTCATTTGTGCGGCTAAATTACTACCACATGCAGCCTCTGTGCTATTTCACTGCAAACATATAAAAATACTTTATACAGTATAAAAAAACTACAAGCCCCCAGCCTCCCACGAACTTTTCACAGGCTGCAACCCCACGGCGAGCTAGTGCGCTGGTAAGCTGTAAGAAGTAGCACAGCGAATGGGAAAGGTGTCAGTGCTGTGGATTTTAAAAGCATTGTACCGTGCACAGCTGAACACGCATTAGCATTCACAAGCTCTATTATGTTTTACTGGGCAAAACCGGCTAGCACAAGGAAAAAACAAAATGAGTTGTATATACAAGAATTTGATTTATACTTAAGGATTATAGATATGCTTATTGTTCAAATGTGGCCACGCTCAATACTATGATATTATTGTCACCCACAAGTCAAGACAGTCGGCTGCCACACATTTAAACATCGTGGGAGCTCATAAAACTATCTCACGAAACCAGTGTGATTTGTATTCATATTTTGTTCATGTGTTTCATCGTTTTTCTTCCCTTTATCTTTTTCCTCATTCGCTCTAGCTTTGGTTTTCATGTATCTCCACACTGTGTACTTATCTAAATATGTCCTGGGACCGAGCGGCTCTGCAGTCTGGCCTGTGGGAAATACACACTCGCAAAAGCCGCTGAGAGCTGCCTTATTTTAGAGGCTCACCAGTTTGGTCCCCAAGTTTTTCTTTCCTTAAGCTTCAGTTCAAATAGAAACCAACATGGGCTCTGTGGTGCAGCTCTGTCAAGGGACCCAGTAAGCGCCTGTTCATCCAGCTGACCTAGCCATGTAAAGCTATCCATCTTTCCTTTGTTTTTTTTCCAGCACTAGGAAGGGGCTGGTACAGTAGGATAAGCCCTGTGGTGCAGCTCAATTATGGGGATCTATACCACCCTATTAAATCTGGAGATGTAGTAATGTTGGTCACCTTCAGACTCAGGGGAGAAGCTCATGTTAATGCAGTGGTTAAATCAATACAACACATGAATGAAAGATTACACAGATTAAGTAGACTGTAAATCAGGTTCAAGGTGGAAATGGTGGGTAAATGTGTATTTTATAAGGTGATACTCATGATTTTATACATACCTAATGCTTTACTTTAGTAACGTGTAATACTGTGTAAATTGGTGTGAGCCAGAGAGTGGACGGTGTGAATTGCTCTTATTGTTGACTGAAAGTAATTGCATTTTATAATTTAATGTAAATCAGGGACTACAGATGGAAACTAGGTATTTAACTATAATCTGGTGTGGAACATCTCTGTTTGATGAGCTTAATGTCTCTGTACACTGTCCCTTTAAATAAAGACCAAACTAAAGCTAATCTAAAGAAAATGCTATATATGATAATTAGACAATCCTGCCCAAAATGGTGGACACTGAATGCTGCAGTGCTCTTCACCAGTTCAGACAAATTTACCCTAAAAGAAAACAAAGTCTAAACAAATCTATAATTATTAACTATCCCATTGTATCTATTGGATACAGAAAACATCTAGAATCACGGAGAGAGAGGCACAATCTTTATTTGAAACGTTGTACAGTTTTGAATATACATGCAAAGTCCGTGGTACTAAATCAGCAGGAGTTATCGTGTGAAAAAGGGAGTGAGAAAGAGAGAGAGATGTGCTTACTTCTGTGTATTTGTATGTAAGACATGAATTTGTTCCTTGCCAGATTCCAATGGCGTGAAAAGCAAACAAAAAGCCTGGAGCCTGGTGACAAGAAAACAATGTAACCATTCCTGACAAGCTGCACAAACATGGAAGCTATTGGCTCTGTTTGTGTTTAGCAAAAATGCATCACAAGTATGTCAATGATTGAAAAAAGGTACTAATAACGGACAAAGATAAGACGGACTGTTCTGCAGCCAATCAGTGGCCGGGCAGAACGCTCCCACTTCCTGTAACACTAACCATAACATTCCAGCAGGTAAACTATGGCAGTCGCCTCTAAATGGACAATTAGACAAGATTAAAGGCAAACTCCTCGTCTTTCTCCATTAACTTAATTAGGAGGAAAAGACATCTCAAATGACCCTCTGCTCTCCACATCCAGCCCAATATCCAAATTCATTCTTTTCTCCTTTTCTCCCTTTTTTCATTAACGCAGTCATGTTTAAGTTACTATTGAGGGCAAAGGGGGTTTAAGCCACACTATTACTCATTGGTCCTATACATTTCGAGGTTAAGTGACTTGTTTATTGGCCAGAGGTAGAAAGTAACTTGAAACTTTTACTCAACTCACTATATATAGTTTTTTATATGTAAAATGCATTTCAAGTTGTCCCTGTACATGCCTTCTTATCTTTAGTTTTTTGTTTTTTTCTGGGTCACCACAGCAGATATGCGTGTCATGTCAGTTTTATTCCGGGTGGTGGTTAAATTTTAATAGCCATATCTCCAGTAGGTTGAACAGTAACGAAATAAAGAGTTCAAATGATAGGCAAAACGTTTCCCATCATTACTGGACAGAATTTTACACTTCCTCTATGTCTCAAAGAAGATTGTATAAATAACGTATATGCTTAATTTTTTCCTCTTCAAGCTGCTTCGCTCCCTTGATGCCATACGTGTTTACTTATGTACTTTTTTAGAACATGGTAGCAGTGGCAGATATTTTTACCACTCAAAACTCAGAGAAATCCCTCACCTGCGCCCCTGTAGACACAAACTTGCTTGTCTTTCCATTAAGCTTACAAAACCCTTTTAGGCTGGAGTTAATGGGCAGAACGTCCCTGCTGAGACCCATTTATGGGATGTGGTGAGGGCAGCGACGGAGCACGGCAGCAGAGTTAAGAATAGGATGCAGATGAAAGGGGCTAAAAGTGGCAAGTCATCATTCTTTTTATTTTTCCAAAACACAGACCAATAAAACAAAGTCTCTGTCTGTCCCAACTAGTAATGTGACCAAATAGGTTTAGTTGAAGAAGTAAGGGAGTTGTGACTAACTTTTATTTCGAATTAACGTGGGTGAGAGTGGTAAAGTCAGACGTATTAGAAACAACACTGACCGTGCACTGTTTGGATTTATTGTTGGTTGCTGGTTGTGTAGTTGGTCCTTATTCAGTTGTAATTGTCCCTTGCAGTTTTACTAGCTGTACACCAGTCCAAAACTGTTCAAGTGTTGCAAATAGCATTATGTAATTGGATATGTTTATTCAATTAGCTTCAGATCCGGTATTTAGTTTCTCCGTTGGGAAAGTTGACTTAAAACACTATGGGCCCCAAGTAATTATTTGTTTGGATTGAAGCAAGAATTAGCATGATGACCAAGTTAGCGTTGAGGGTAGGGGATGACTGGTGGCACAGCGGTCAATATTTCTCTTTCTGCAACAAGGATAAGGGGTAATTCTTTAGACTGGCTGATTATGATCCCAGATTGGAATTTGCATATGATCCAGCTGTGTTCACAAAATTAGGTGTACACCCCAACTCACACCCCTATGGTTTTCATAATTTGTTTAAAGTTTCTAATACAAATCTCCAGCCACACGTGAAGCTTGGGGGCCACTAACATCTGTGAGACATATTGCAAAGTCACCTCTTCTCCAGCAGCGTCACAGTGTTTTTATTCAGTGGGTTCATAAATGTTGTACGTTGGTCCGATTCTTCCTCCTCCGTTATGTAATATTTATCAGTAGAGGCCCCTGCAGAGCTCCAGCGGTTAGCAGGAAATATCTCTCCACTCTGATGTAGCTCTCATTTGTCATCTTCCTCGCACTGCAAACCAATCAGCTGTAACCTGAGAGCCTATAATGGGACGAAGATGCTTCATGACGACCTGGCAATAAAGCAAAGATGGCGGATGTGTGCACGCAACAGACACGAGAACGTCCAACAAGCATAAATCGTGAAAAACTTCTTACGTTGCGATTTTTAGACGAGCCACTTAGCAAAACAAACCTCCTGATAGACTGTGGTGTTCGGCGGCGCTAGTGGCTACCGGTTAGCTTCCAAGTGAGCGGGATTAAGAATGGCGCTTTTTAAGTCACAAATCAAATGGACTTTAAGAAGCTGCTGTGTGTTTGTAAAAGTTACACGACCTCAAACCCCAAACCCACAAACTTCACTGGTCCATCCATCTCCCTCACCTCCAGTATCTATGTTTGACCAGCCCCCCGCTGAGCACCTCCGCCTCCAGAGCCCACAAAAGTCCTATCATTCTACCAGTCCGTGACAGGACATTCATCCACCCTTCTGACCTCCCCAAAAACAATCTATCTTTGTCAGCAGTTTCTAACTTCTCAATTAGAAATTCACAAACTCTATTTTTCATCTTCAGTTTTCGCGGTATCAGAGATTTATGTATCAATAAACACATTTTAATAATGTTCATGATTTTTTTGTCAACATTTGTTAGCAAAAGTCAAATGTGATTATAATGGGAGACCAGATGTGATTTGCATTGGAGCAGATTTAGGGGGTGAATCATGGTTTAGAAATCCATGGTCTTGAGTCTTATACAACAAACATTCATCTGACCCAAATGTCTGCAGCAATGTTGTCTTTCTATTTCAAAATTAGATGAGCATTCGAATAGCATTAGTACATTCCTAATTATAAAGTTTAATAGTTCAAACTAGATGCTTTTTGATCACAGCAAGATCTGGTAAGAACTGTTATCCGTTTTGATACCTCTTGCCCTCATCTCCCACAGTCACTGGGTCTAAATCAGCCCAATCTGTGCCTGGTTTTCCCCCCAGAACGTGGTCCAGCTTCTCCCCTCTCCAAACCTCAGACCGCAGCGCTTTAATAGGAGGGTTAAGAGGTAATTCCTATCGCACTACCATCATTTAATACCTAACCAAGGTTGACAGAAGAGAAGGTTACGAACCCCAAACCAAAAAAGCCACCAGCAAAACCCCCTGTCTCCTCCATCTTACCCTCCTGCTGCGATTATGGCCCATCAGAATACCCCACTGCCTTGTCTACGCAATTCCTTCATTTGCAGAGAAAAGCAAGCCATGCATTGGGTAGAAACACAAAATTAGGGAGAAAACATAAAAAAGTAGTACAAAAACACAAGGAAAGCAGCAGGAAACTCCAGACACTGTAATTTAGTTTGTGCTGATGGCAAACAGGGGATATAAAGAACACGAGATTTATAATGTTAAGTTTGGAACAAGTTGAGCCTTTCCATTCTCAAAAGGAGTTGTCTATTGGGATCTATACTGAAGCCGGTGATAAATATAAACTATCAAGAACAATTAGAGGTTTGAGAGGACAGTAAGCTGAGTACTGTAATAAGCCATGTTTTCATTGCGGTGCAGCAGAAAGAGCGGGTGCTAAGTGTCCAAAACGCAAACTTTCAAAATGTTGTCAAATTCTAATTACATCAAAAAGACCCTGAACTTTCTTTTTTTTTTAATTTGAAACAGATGGGTTTACATGTGTAGTAAGGACCCATGAACTAAAACCGATCTCTTGCTCAGGGCAATGCCTTTGGATCTGACTGACCGCTAATTTGACTTTGGTAATAGCAGGATTGATGATAATGCAACAGCAAGCACTTAACATTTTTGCTTTGATTGCACGGACACAACTGTCAACCTTTGATGTGCAGCTCAACCACCGAAGGCACTGTCACCTTCAACGCTTTTTTGTATATTTAAACTACGTCTATGCATTCATTTTTCTATATGCTGCATCAATGTAACTGCTACAACAAATAAAACAGCCACAAGCAGGACAGTGAATTTTGCCGAACACTCCAGCTCTAAAATTGCTTAGGAAACAACAAACCTATAAAAACTAAGCCATAGCTGTTACATTTATGTCTATATAATTTCTCCATGTGTGTTCCTTTCCACCCCAGAGTTTTGACTGCGTGTGAGATCCTGAGAGCTGCACTAAATGTACAAGACAATTTGCTCATAGCCATAACAGCTGAGTTAGCCGTCGTCGGTCATACATCTCACATCACCGCAAACATATGAAACACCAGATCTGACCTCCATTTCTGACCTCCGCGCCTCCTCTCTGCACCCCACTGTGGAGCAGATTTCATCTTTCTGTGGCTTTTCACAATAAGAGAGTGGCACCAAAATTACAGGCTGATTTATGCTCATGGGCCACTATTATTACTCCAACAGTCTATTCCCGATTTCCCTGATAAAATGAATGTTACTGTATAATAGTGAAAATGGTCCTTGGAGAGCAGTACGCGTCTTGAAATAATATCACTACTGTCGACTAAAATGGTTTCATGTTCTTATAAAAAAGAGGTAGGAAGTTGTAGTAGTTGCCAAACCTTACAAATGAACAGAATAGTGTTGTCAGTTATGCTGAAATTTCAAACTCAATTTGTATTTTAAGGAAAAAGCTTGATACTCAATACTGCAGACTAAGGTTGTCTTAAGTATAAAAAAACAGATACTAATCAATATTAAAACTAGTATTGAATCTAGATAGTAATTTGAGCAGGTATCGATACTAAAAAAGTCAAATTCACAGGACGGAAATGAACGTTTCCTGTATAGCTTTAGAATGATCTTGAGCTGTATCAGAACTATACACATAAGCCTACACTATAAGACCACATAGACCGCATAAGCCTACACTAGAACACCACATAGACGAGTACACAGATCACCTACCTGGGACTGAGGGATTACATAGATATGACACCACACGGTCATATAAAAGAAAGTACTATTACGTTTTTTATAATCATATTTCATTGTCTAAACAAAGAGTTTTTTTTATTGGTACAGAGACAAAATAACAGTAGCTGCTTTAATATCCCATGTGGTCTTCAGAAAAAAAACTCTTAAACAATAATCTGTGTATCATTACTTTTGACAATCCCAAAACAGACACAGTTATTTTGTTAAATTTTATCTTGCACATTCATAAAATGTCTTGCCGGAGGACACAACAACAGCTTTCAGAGGTAGGCAAAATCTATATCTATTGTTCACTCTAAAATAACAATTGAAGACATGCAGAGGTGACGAAATACAATCTACTTAAAATATATTACAAAAATACCTTTTCCAGAGAAATAGTGATTGTTTAGTGTGGTCAGAGTGCACACAGACATAACCTCTGTGCTAACTTTAGTGTGACCTCCATTTTGGTCCTCACACTGACACTTTGGGGCCAGAGCAATAAAACAAGAACACACTCTCAGTTCCACATTGTGCTGTTCTTATGGGCTGCCCAAAGTAAACAGCCATAAAGTCCAGAAGGTGTGTCACCCTTGAACCCAACCTGACAAAGACTCTCCGAGGATCCCAAAACACAAAAGCTGGAATCAAAAACGGGAGTGTAGACAGAGAAATAGCCACGGGGAGAGAAAGCAGAAAGGCTGTATGGTCATGTGGGGCCAAATAAGAAAAAGAGGGGGGGACGTGTGGGAATGTCAAATGAAAACGACTCATCAGCTGCAAGACTGCATCGCTGTGACCTCCGCATACACCCGGAATACTATGGGAAATCTCAATATTCCCGTATAAAAATTCCACAGCGGTCCAAGTAAAACACTCACTCCAGGCACACATTGACCATTCAAAAACCATACACCTTAAACAGCAGCACAGAGCGACGGTGTCAGGCGGTGCGGGATTTGAACCCTCAACCACACTGCGGCTGTGTTTTGCCGTGAGATCACATAACAGACATCAAACGAGGAGGAAGAGAAAGAGGAATAGACGTAAAGAGGGATGAGGAAGTATGCCGTATGGTACTCACAGCCGGCCCAGTTTGGGGTTGGACTGGAAGAGCAGCTCTGGGAGGAACTGAAGGCGGTTTCTGTTCAGCCGACTGTGGAGAGGGAGACAGGGTCAGGACAGAACAAAATGGATGCAGGTACGGATATAGGAAGTGTAATACAGGCTTCATCGTTTTAAAACCAGGCCCAGATGTCTGTCTGTGCAATGGCCATTATCACTGAATATTATGTAATTCAAGTTTTAAAGACCCTGTATCTGATCTGGTCTTAAAAACGTGAAAAACAGAACCTGTTAGCAGCTTTCAAAAGGTATTCTGTACTTATTTAACAAATCCTAGCATCGTAATTATTCACCGCTATGAATTTATAAGTGTTTAAGCCAACTTCTTCCATCATAGTAAAGCTAAAAACCACTAGCATGTTAAAAATGTACTTCCTGATTGTCAGATGATTTAGGTGGTTAGATTAGTCAAATTTTGATTCCACGAGCTGCGTTTATATCTGAACTGGGATAAAATTGTTGTTTTTTTCTCAACTACATGGAAAAAACCAGGTCTAACTACTTTAAATGTGTCTATACTTACCAAATGATGTATTATTCACCAAAGAATATGAACGTTTTGGAAAATTTGAACAGAAATAAACATTCTGGTGGGCCACTTGATTCTTAATTTTATGTCAATTCAGGCTCTGTGGAGAATTCTGTGGAGAATGCATAAACAAAACCCAACAATTTCATCCTTACATTGAAAACTCATTAGTGTGGACATGGACATAGTGGTAATTAAGATCAGAGACAGGCAGCGCACCTGAATCAGTCCTGTTTCCACTATATCTGCTGACAGAGCATCAAAGTTCAGCAGGTTATGGAGTCAAAGGTCAAACTCATGGGAAAGGCTGTGATTGTGACCCGCAGGTTATCACGCCGCGTTGGTGCATCTGATGTGACAGCGAGGGGGGCACCGCGATGTAAGCACTAAAAAGCAACTTATCACCGCACGGCTCTGACCTTTGCTTAAAGACGGGAGACGGTCTAAGGTTTCCTATCCTCCCTAAACGACCAGATGTGCTGATGCAGGGGAATACACCACTCAAAGCTCTTAATAACAAATAAACTAAATAATAAACTAAGGAAATTCAGTGCGCTTGGTCGGTATTTCATTTTACATTATTTCAGTGTGGATAAAAAAGATGGTTCAAACGTTGGATTTGACAATTATTCAGTATTGTCCAGAGAACGCCAGTGATTTCTATGTTTTTTGGGGATGCAAAGCGTGAAAAAAGGCAGAAATCTGGAGCTATATAACTAATAATTTTCTAATAGAACAGAGGAGAACAAGTGTGTAGGCGTAATCCTTATCAAACTACTAAAGCTAAAACATATGACTCATAAGGGAACAAATGATGCTAAGGAGGGCAAAAGGTCATGGGTCACAGAGTAAAATCAGAGCCAGAGAAGACACAGACACCCATCTTTTCACTCCGCTGATAATGATAATCAGAACCGGACTTTCACTCCTGTGTGTTAAATTCATATGCACCAGTGAAAATGATTGACCCTTTAATAAAACCTAAGTGTTTAAAGGCGGGATGGGCTAATATTACTAGAATGAGTCACTTGAGCACAAAGGCAAATCCTCGGTGTGTCTTAAAATAATAATTTAGATGGTCTTTTTGGAAAGCGCTGCTGCAAAGGCCAAATTATGTTTTAAAATGTTGAAACTAATGAAATGGGTGCAGAAATCAGGCAGACATATGATCCATGCGCGAAATAGCTGTTTATAACTCATGTTTTGACGTATACGTTCTCTCCTCAGTGGACGGCTACTTAAGCAGGGTATTTTTTCACATAGTAGCACCATAAATCACGCAGACTCAGCACCGGAGCCTATCACCCTGCGACCTTTGACCCCAGCAGCCAAGACATTAGACGCTACATCAGCTAAGCATTTTAGAAACGTTTCACTATCGCAAAGAGAAACACCTAAAAGTACTTGGTAAGGGTTATTATCAGACTAGTAAGCAGCATTAGTAGTAGTTCCCTTACTCTTTTGACCCATGACCTCGGTTGACATAAGCAAGGAAGAGGAATTTCACATAAAAGTGGCCCATCGTCTTTCAGGTTGTGCTATCTGATGTGGGATCTCTACAACATACACATGCTGGTGCCCTGAAGGGACAACTTTCACTGGACTGAAGCAGATTACAAGGCAGACTACAAGAAGCCGCATCATCGCTTTAAAGCCCCATCAAGTTTTCCCCATTCACATTAGAAAAGACAAAGAGAATGTTCAGGACACACTTAAAGCTGTGTGGACATGTGCTCGAGCTGCTACACTCTGTTGGCACTGCAGTGTTGGGAAAACTTTATGGAGCAATTAAAAAAGTTCATAAATCCTGTATTTTTTTTGTCACTGCTAAAATGAGGAGGAGTAGCCAGAGTATTCAAGTAGAGGTAACTAAGATTACTCTAGTATGGGCATTATAAATGGGTATATTACTACTAACTTATGTTCAGGATGTACTAGACAAACAGTTTACTCTTTATGTAGTGGTAGAAATTCAGACATGACGTGTTTGAGGGCTCTTAAAAAGCATCATTATTGACATGGGTAAACATAAAAAGGTCTGTCTAGTCTTCTTTGACAGCTAAATGTTTTTTGTTTTTTTTTTATTTAGCATAAACTCAGCATACATATTTAGCTTGCAATTACACGTAATACAAAATTGCACTGAAAGATTGGAATGAAAAGGTACACATGCTTATTCTATGTTTAGCACTGACTGTGTGTGTGTGTGTGCATATGTGTGTGTGTTGTAGGATACTGTGTGCATGCTGACACTTCTCTGTGTTGACTGAAGCCTAACTGTGAGCTCATACAACACATAGGCCCAAAGAGGAGGAGGCACCCACCAGATTCTGAGGGCTGGTGTGAAGTGCAGAGCGTTCAGGTAAAATGTGGGTTAGTATATCCTGTCAGTACCATGACACAGGGAGAGGACTGCTTATTTTACACATTAAGTTTACAATATTATTTATGTATTTTTTGATTGGCATGTTGAATTCTTTAAAGGCCATTAGGAAATCCTTATTGCCAACTCAAATATACAACAAAAAATATACATGTAAACGTTTAATACTCTCTAACTAACTTCAGTGCAATTGAAATATTACTGAATTTAACTCATTTTATTAAAGAATCAATTACAAATTCTACATTCCTACCAGGTCTTCACTTCAAATTATCGAGCTACCGATCAGCTGCAGGCGTCTGTTTATCCAAGCTTTGATTTTATACAAAGTACCATATCTGTGTAATCCCTCAGTCGTCCAGGTCTGATCCATAGTAAAAGCCGAAGTTAAATCTACAGGATCAACTGGACAAAACGTTGTAGGATTGAAGATGTGAAGGAGGGGCTACATCCCTTCAGACAGATATAAGGCGGTGTCCATCAGCAGAACTGAACTTGGATGATCAGCGAAGCGTCTTCACTCCTACAACATTTTGTCCAGTTGATAGATTTAACTTCGGCTTTTACTACAAAGTACCATAGTATATAGTATTTAATGGATAAGATGCGATGATCTTTTTATTGTCTCCAAATGGTGAAATTCGAATGGCACATGGAAAAATATGTTACGTTAAAGTATACTTACAGTCTCTCCAGAAGTCTGAGATCTTGGAAGGCTCCTCTTTCGATAACACTCATTTGGTTGTCCTCCAGGTGACTGAATCCAAAACAAACAAGAAAGTAAAATAGATCAGAAAACAAGTTGAGCGTAATAAGAAATACTTTTGTGTCAGTAAAGGTACATTGAGGGGATATGGAAAAGACTGAATCAAAATCTGACAAATCGATTTTTCCGGCATTGCGTCGCCTGCCAAAAGGATATAGACACATTTCAAACATTGAGCGAGACAGTTTCCTAAAGGATGGATTCATAAACAAGCCGAGTGTGCGGGGAGATGTTTCTGGCGTGGAGCACCGGGTTGCAGAATTTCATGAATGTCACTATATACACATCCAAAACAAACAGCAGAAGACCCATCCCTCGTTCAAATTTTCTGAGAATATTGACTTGTTATCTTTATACTGGCTTAGTAACAGAGTTCACAATGTAATGCTTATTGTACTTGTGTATTATATGTCTTGTCATGTTATGGGTGGAATCTAAGGTTTTCCAGATGGGACAGGAGACAGACGAAGAGCTAGTGTTTTGGCAAATGCCTTTGTTTATGTTATACTGTCTGAGGATGTTAGGAGTGACATCTTACGAGCAGAGGAAAGTAAGGAGATATTTTAAAGGTATAAAATTTTCATTATTTTTAAGTATTTCTGTGTTTTTATATGGTCAAGTATGACATTTACAACTTATATTTTAACCCCAATGACAAACCCAGCAAATATATATGAATAGTTAGTAATAACAGTTATGTAATAGTTGCATCTAAGTACTGTAACTATATTTCCACAGCTAAAATATGGTAAAAGAGATCACACTATAAAGAAACACAGATGTTAGTTTAAGATGAAAAATGATTGCGTGAGCATGGAGACCAAACTACACAGGGCCAAATGTTAATTCATTAGATATGAGCGTTCAAGAGATAATGTTTGGTTATGATGTGCTTTGACGCATTACACTGCAGTCTGTCTGGACATACAAAGCTACTTCTGAAATGTTATGGCATTTGACAGTTTTTTCTAACCTACATTTGCTGTATGGATCATATTGCAACATCTCATATATGAGTTCACTCTTCTAACATAAACATGACTAAGTATAACAACGTAGTGACTTCCAAACATTCATCAACAGATGAATATTGCCCATATTACCCATCACAGTTCTGTATATGCTCCACACACATCAGTTTACAAAAATATATATTTAAAATGCCAGATCGGGCTAAGTCAGGACTTTGACTATCAACATTTATACGACTAAAACGAGGGATCAAGAGCGTGCTGATTTATGGAACGAGAAGGTTAAAGACGCAGAGCCAAACACATGGAGAATGCAGTCAACACTGGCATGTAGTACAGATGAGGTATTGCTTTTATATCAGCCATTAGTCATAGACAAAGATGTTGATTTCTAGCACGGGGCGTGTTGAAGCTAATAATTCCCTCAACATTTTAAAAAGAGTGATTTTAAAAAGTCACAATGATATCACTACCTCTGAGCTAACCTTGCATGCTCAGGGCTGTGTTTTAGTAAGAAAACACTTCAGTCTGTATTAACTTTACTCGTAGTTGACATAAAATAAGAGAAAACACATTCATCTCCCATGAAGCCAAAGGGACATTATCAAAAACAGTTTTATGTATTTTTAAATTAGTATGGGATTACACAATTTGAACATAGCCTGGAGGACAGCTTGCACTAGATTATATTTGACACAATATGATTCAGATTTCAAACCGCTCAATGTTGCAATCACAGCATAATGTGGAATTTATTAGCATGCCAATTCTTACATTATGAATGTAGGTTGAAAATGTAAAAATTCAAAATTGTTGCTATTACAAATACAAAGAATGAAATATGAATTCATTTTATATTGATGAATTCTTTTGGGCCACAGCTGATTGATGATAGATACAATTTGGTACTAGACTGCCAAGAAGTGTCAAATGTGAAATGTTTTTCTACATTTTTCTTGTTCAAGTTGGTGGTGAGAACTAGGGTTTTCCTATGAAGGGCTTCCCTGTTTCCCGCGGGATGTGCATTTTTCAACATTTAGTGTACATAAATGTGTCTACGACTTTCCCAGGCGAGCCACTTTGTTTCTCGAGCCAGTTTTAGTGTAGAGATTTAACGCAGGGAAATGTCACAGTCGTTTATCAGCAACCACATGAAACACCAGGAATGCCGTGCCTGATCATTCCCGTGAAAGGAAGGAAGAAGTACTCCAAAGCTGTACTCAAGTAAAGGTTATGGCAGCTCAAAATACTTAAGCTCTAGTATCACATTACACTGAAAATTCTGTAACTTCAGCCACTCTACTACGTCTACTACGGCTAGGAGATAAGACAAAAAAGAAATGACTCAATCTTGATTAAAATTGTATTAATTGCACAGCCTTGCTTTCACAGTCTGTTAAATATTTCACTTGTATTTTAAGAAAGTGGATTATTATTGAACTCAGTTAGTGATTCGAAGGTTGACATTTATTTTGAATCTCGCTCTCAGCATAAAAAACATCATTGGTAGAGCGGTCAAACCTACTGATCCACAGGTTTGCGATTTGCAGTCCAGCTCCCACAGGTGAACGCTGTTGCTGTGTCCTTGGGCAAGACACTTAACCCACCCCTATGAGTGTGTGAAAGGGTGAGTGGTTCCTTGATGTAAAGCTATTTAAAAGTATGTATTGCTTAAAAAAATTTCAATATGTGCAATGGCGTGAGAAAAAACGTAATGTTAATCTGTTTGTTCTTTACAGTTACTACGTATGTTTTGTGAAACATGGGCTTAACTACTCTCAAACAAGTCTGGCTTTCTTTCCATGCGCTGGCTCGGTATATTTTGTATCTGCTGGTCTGGTTAAAATGGAGAGAGGCGCAGCGTACAGCCAACAGTGATTATAGTGATTACGGTTCATGCACACACAGCAGAGTGCACACAGGAGAGCCCTTAGAGTCAGAGCGGACATCTGAAAACTACGGACCCAAGTCAGATCTGACAAGCCAGGCCGGTGTAACATCAGGAGGTGTAAAAGGTGAATGCGGTGCTAATGCGGCAGAATCCTAGCCCGGGCCCTGGCAGCCATTTTGTTTAGTCTGCAATCAACAAGTCACTTTCTGAAAATGATTTTTGCCTTGAAACAACAAGTGGTCAATCTTGCCGTGCGGTTTTGGCTCTGTAACCTAAAATAATCTCAAAAGGCATGACAGTTTGAACTTTAGTTGTGAGATGTTGGATTAATATTTGGGTTCGGGGTACCAAAAAGCTTTGATAAAACTGATACGTCTACGATGTTCTTGGACTTCTTGCTACATCATGTATGCTTCTTTCAAGTGTGGTTTACAAAATCGATTGATGTATTGAATTTTGAAGAAAGGATGGTAAAAAGTTCAAGTAGAGGAAAGTTATTTTTTGTATGACACTACACTTACTACACTATTTAAAATCCGGGATATTTTGATGTTTAATCCTATACATAAACGTATCACTACAGGAATATTCCTAATTTTGCCATTAATTCAAAAAGTTTCCAGGCCTAGTTAATGGCCTTAAGATTACTGCATTGTTTGACCT
This sequence comes from Periophthalmus magnuspinnatus, assembly GCF_009829125.3. Taxonomy (NCBI): domain Eukaryota; kingdom Metazoa; phylum Chordata; class Actinopteri; order Gobiiformes; family Gobiidae; genus Periophthalmus; species Periophthalmus magnuspinnatus. The sequence goes on along the minus strand of NC_047135.1, from coordinate 30,869,618 downwards.
TGTAAATGAGCAGTAATTTGGAAATCTGAGTCCCTGGATAGACCACTTAATTCAGTATACCCAGCATCAAGATAGGAAACTGCATTTTATAGACTTATTTAGCCTATAGCCATACAGTACACAGGGCTATTAGGTTAATGTAGTATTTTCTTAATGGCGCCAGCATGGGGCATTTTGTGACATTGGAGGAGGGTAACTGTGTAGTTGTAAAAATGAATTTAGGTTACAATAAAGGAAAAAGCATCATTAAGAGAGGCTTGCTTGTACCTGACAGAGGAGTTCCCATTGCATTGTGGTTGTGTTAACTGGGCCCTAAACCTGATGAGTCACAGTGGTGAGAGGTGCTGAGCGGGGACAGGAATGTTTACTAAACTAATGCTATTAGATTAATCAGAGGAAAGGACCGGCCCCACGCTTCAAAGGGACCAATGTGGGACTGATTGTGGTCACATAAAAACATCACACTAAACTTCCTCCAGAGCTGTAAAGACACAAGATTCAATTATGTCCAGTACAAAACACGGTTAAAGACTCTTTTGGGTCATGGTGCGTTTCTGTACATCACTGTGTTCGGTACAGTAAGGTACAATACAGAGAGCTTTTTGGTATTCTCATTATCTATCATTATTAAAAGGAATCTTAAGGGTCCTCCTCTCCCCCTCCCACTTGCCTCCATTGCCCTCTATGTTACTGCTTTGTCTAAGTTCAACAGTGGCATTATTCTTATCTATCCTGGATATTCAATTAAGCCTTGCCTCTCCGTGGAGACAAGATTGGGAAAGCCTCTCAACCAGGAAGGCTACATAGCAAACTTTTAATGTCACTTGTTGGACAAATAGGCAAAAAAGGAAAGGAGAAGAGACTTGTGACAGTGGGAAACTTACAGAATCCTGAGGTTTTTGAGGCCGGAGAAGTCCACTTTGGTGATTCTTGTGATATTGTTCCGGTTTAAGTCCCTGCAAAAGAAAAATCGTATTAACATTTTAAGCATGATTCTCTTTTAAAAAACAAAACCTTTCATTTCCTTATTGAAGTGAATAAAGAGCCTTACGTCAAGCAAATGTCTGTTAAAATTTAAACCATTAATATCAGTCTATCCAAAACGGGCATGGGCTTTACGCAAAACTTTCAATAAATCCTTGTCTAATTGGTTAGTTTCACTTAGTCCTTTTTCTGCCTCTGGTGATTTCAAAACAGGAGCCAGACTAATTATTTGTAAAAGAGAAAAAGATATTCTGGCTTGAAGCTACATGAACTATTTGAAATTGTTTTCTTGGGCAAATTATTACATCAACTCTCAAAGTGTCCCATATGGCATACAATAACCCAAAGATCATTAACTGCATAGTAACAACAAACATACAAGCACCCCTACCCTCAATGAACTGCACATGTCTGGTACAATGTAAAAAAAAATTCCAAAATGAGTTTCTCTTTCCATCATTTTAAAAGCTTATCATGTTTCCTGGTGGCTATCCAATCTGTTTTAACTGCACCACTCACTGTATACATACTGCAATATGAACCGCACTTCTTCTATCCACTTCCACCATCCACTGTTTATTGAAACGCCGTCGCATCGGAGGAATTAGGGCAAGACAAACAACGTGCACAATTTTCCCATTAATTTAACACACAAAGGAGAACAGAGCCCCCAAACTCTCATTCACATAAACAGTCAGAATACACCAAGAGACGGCCGGCGTGTGTGTTTTTCATAATACACCTAAACATTTATAAATCTGATTTAAGACCATATTAGGTTTCAAAAGGCTTCTCCAATCTGCCATGGCAAGGAGCGCTAATAAGAGCCATACCAGGGCTAAGACGAGGAGGACTGGCCAGACTTCCCCAAAGCTTAACTCCGGATCCTGGGTCCTTAAGAATGTTCCACTGCAGCAAATAGTGTCTGAGGGAGATTCGACAGGTCAAATAGTAGTTTTTTGACCTTTTCCCAGTCACCGTGTATGACGACATGAGATAGGGCAGGAATGCTGAGTTATAACTAACAGTAAATATGCTGTTCACATGAGGTCAAAGGGAAAGAGGGGTTCAATTTGTAGATGAGAGATAAGACAGAGGTAGAACTGAGCAGACACTTTCACTGGGTAAGTTTGAAGAACATGGAGAACATAGATATCTCAAGACATCTCAGAGTTTATAAGAAAAGTTCAGAATTACCGCTGATAAACATCTAAGTACGGGTTTTACATTCGCACTGGAGTTTATGGTTCTGATGATGAAGATTTCTTAGTCAAACAAACACGACTGTAAAAGCTCTTGGTTAGGTTTTGATTGTTTGGCAGGAACAGGATGAAAAAGAAATTATTTGAATGTTTTAAGCATACAAGAGTGCTCAGTTTGTGTTTCTAGCTTTTAAATCTATTCAAGTGCTCTGATTGTGTTTCAAATCAGTTTCCAAAAAATAAATCTAAAACTGTATTTAATAAGTGGTACAGCCAATGCTAGACTGACAGGTAAGTTTGATATCTGTAATGAGGTCAGAGTTAAGTGCCTCTGTTGCTCTGTTAGTCACTTTCTTTTTCATTTTTTTTCGACTAAAGCTAAACTCTTAAAACAGCATTGCCCAAAATATGTATTGTATTACAACTGTCCATAATCCCACATATTCCACTCCAGCTCATCTTGCGTGTCATCCTCTTTGCTCGTCTGTCACCTCTCTACACCCTTCCAAGTAATCAGTCGTTGACATTCTGAAATCCAATACAGAGCAATAAAAGATTGTTGACCAAGTTTCACACAAACCTCTCCCTCAAAGTCACAGATTTGGACAAAAGTTACACGAAATATCAAAACCAGACTAATGTTCATTCAATCATTTATCTTGTATTAAAGAGATATGAAGTTGACCCTGAGCCAATTCAATAACTTTTGTTTCTTATCGCATACTTTTGCTTCTTTTCTTCTTTTAAAAATAAATAATAGTAGTGCATCACGTTAATATGGTGTTTTTTCGATGCCACAGCTGCTCTAGGGCTGAAAGAAAGAGGCGTGGCTGCTATTCTGTACCAAAAACTTCTCCAACTACCAATTATTCATACTTTAAATTATAGGTCAAACAAACAGAATCTGTGTGTGACAAGTACACTTTTTTATATATATAATTTTTTCACTGGTATATATTTTTTCAGTGGTATATGGTTACACATCACACTATTGGACGATCTGCAGACATGCCTCTTGTAAGACTGTCAGTCATGTGGGTAGTCTGCTGACAGTTCCTGCATGTATAACACAGAGGTCAGGTGAAAGTCTAATACTCATTCTCCATATGCACATATCTACCTTCAAAACACCCCGTTAGACAAACAAAACCTGTGAGAATTCACTTTACACAAAGCCCACTTCACTTTTGAATGAAGGCCCCTCTGGAAAAAGCACCTGGAGCGTAACTTATCCTGTTAAAGTACAATCTCATGCTTTTGTTGTTTCTTTGTAACCTTGCTTATCCTCCTCCTCTTTTAATCTCCCTGTTCTACATCGCCCCTCACCAATCTCTGCCATCTTATCTGTCACACACTTGACTAAACTCCTTTTCTATGCCTGGCCCCTTGTTCTTCTCTTGTCTCTTAGTGCAATCTTTTTCTCTTTTACGCACGGCTGCATTTTTCCGATCTTCGTGTTTTTATTCTAATCACTCCGTTCCTATCTCCATCTTTCTCTTGTTGAGAGTGGAAACTTCTCACTATGGAAACATTGCCTCAAACAAACAGTTCAGATCTGGGGTCAGGTGGAGCCTGTGGCATCGCCCAAATCTAACAGCTCTGAAAAGGGGAAAGCCCGGGCAGTTACAAGTGAAAATTGAGGAATAAAAAGTAATGAAGAAAATGGTTTATAAAGTGCAATGCGTAACGGGGATATCCCTCATTATTGTGTGGTGTGGTCGCTCAAGCCAAGGCGGTGTTGGAAAGTCACAGAATCGGAACAGTTTAGGCTGGGATAACTAATCTGCACTTGTGAAAATATACGCATTCATTACATGTTCATTAAGTCAACATAAGTGGTTAAGAAAGGGGTTAGGGAGACCGAGGGCACTTTAACAGGAAGCTTGTTGGCAGGGCTGTGTAAACAGTGTCACAGCGAGAAAGAAAGGCCAGACTTAACACCCTCAAATAGAAATGAAGTGTTTATCTCTTAGCACATTAGCAAAATACAATTAGAATATGACGTAAAACAATTATTGGTCTTTACACTGAGTTTCCACGTATACCAACCCATAAAAGACTGATTAGTTTAGTTAAGATTATCCTTCGAGGCTTTGTTGCGCTTGCTAAGTAAAATGTTAAACTTGATTTCATAAAGTAATAACAAATCGAGTCAAATTATGTATTCTGTATGAGTCATTGCTTGTTAATATATCTCAACAAAACAAACACATTTTAAACAGCATTACTTGGAAGTCTGATATTTGTGTGGCATTAATAAAAACTGACTTATTTTCAAATTGTAAAAGGAGACAGTGATTACAACATGTCCCTACGACTTAAGCTTAAGTCCGGAGCCCTCGTGTACACCTGGCCCATAGAACCGCGCTGTCCTCCCCGCCCAGCAATAAAGATGAGCTCAGCCTTAAATTTAACACAGCAGCTGGCCTTCACAGCACTAACGAGCCTTTTACTCTTATTGTTTCCATCACAGGCAGAGGTGAGGTGCGCTTGGGGCCGGAGGAGGGGGCAGGAATGCAAACAGCAGGTGTGAAGTCAACTAATATTGCATAAAACCGCACTCGCACATGCAGCTACTACCTCAGCTCACCCCAGACTAGAGAGCAGTGAACCGTGTAGTCTGGGTTCTGCCTGGGCTCTAATTAGCTTCACATTGAGCTTATGATATGATTTGTACTTGAGCAACTAGTAGTAGACAAATTATATAACCACAAAAGCCAGCATGGATGGAAGCGCTCATAGATGTCATCAGGCACAGGGAAAAGCACTTTACTTTTATACATAATAGATCGTAGATAGTGTGTTCAATTAAAAGAATACTTCTGATTACAGCCTGGCTCTGTCCTATACAAGGCCATATCAGTCAAACCAGGTTCAAGAAAATATCTGGAGGACTAAAATAAGTCTTAATCCTGGGTAAACTGGAATAGCACATCGCATTCTGAAAAACCCCAGTCGAAATGATGTATGTGGCATTCCTACACTATGATATTTCCACATCTTTCTTGTTTTCCTATCAGTCCTGCGTCTCCTTATCTCCGACTCTCCCTTCATCCTTCTCCAGCTCTTTCATCCTTTGTTGTTTTCACCCAATGCTTCACTTCTAAATGCGTTCGCTTCCTGTCTTTATCTGTTATTTTCCACAAATCCCATGTACCGTCCACTTTCCCCCCACGTTTCCCTCTCTCCAGACTCTGGCCCTTGTGTGTTAGATAGGTATGCCCCATTTGGCTCTGTAAATCTTCCAGTTACGCAAAGAATCCTAATTACCTTCTTCCTTTTCCTCCCGTGCTACAAGTCGTCTGTCACCAGCAGCACAGGCCAGCAGAGAGCCCGTTTAGACCCTCCTGTGCCCGTATGAAATGTTGTTTGGCCGTTTCATTTAGTCAGCTTGACGTACAGTGATGGAACTTCAAACAGAATTGCTCTTAAGGCTGTGTTTCTGACTCTAATGCCTTCGGACCACTCAAGACCAAGCAGCTCAAATCTAGTTAGGCCAATCGAGTAATGTTTTTTCTGCTTTACACAAAGAATTTGCCTGGTTTCTGTCAGTTCGAGATTGATTTCAAGGGGGCAGAACGAACCAACGACATTGAACAGCATTGGCATCACGCTACTGCTATGGGTTTATAGACTGATATGAAAATAGTAGTGAAATGTGAAATTACAGTATCACATGTTTAAAAAAGTATGTGTGATATTTTAGTCATTTGAAAAGTACACAGAGGAAACAGCTGGAAGTAGTGGAACAGCAGTAGTGACAGTACTTAAAGTCATCATCATAACAGTATTATCAGTAGTGTTATTGGAGTCATGTGATTGCAGTAATAGTAGAAATTCTATAGTAGTAGAGTACTATAGTAGAAGTAGTTAAGTTATACAATAAATAGAGGACAAATCCGTGCTGTTAGATTAATCACAGTCAAATAGAAATCTGATTAGATATAATTATCAAAGTGCAAAGGCTGCAATTTTTCACAATACTTATCAGGAAAATCGCAATTGAATTTTTTCCCGAAATCGTTCAGCCCCAGTACAAACACTTTGCACTTTACTCCAGTCCAGACCTCTAGTACTTCTTCCATACACAGCTATGACTGGATTCATCTGTGGAAGACTTATTGAATAGGTTCCAGACTCACCTCACTCTGCAAGTTTTGTTATCTGAACGATCAAATAAAATATAGATGGAACGATTGGTAAAGAAAGGTTGTCTTTTCCACCAACCTCAACTAATTCCAATAAGCCAAGTACAACAAACCAATCTTGCATAACTGGATACAAGTCCCAGAAGTGCTGAAGGCAGGCATTCAGAAGAGGCCACATTCTCGTCCCAGTCAATTCTCCGTGTATTGTCTACAGGAGTCTGCACGTTTTGGAAAGTTTGTGCAGTTTTTTTTAACACTGGCTTCTTGTTTTAACGAGTGGCTGCTCTGGTGCATCTGTGTCACATTGATGTTAATAGGCAGAGAAATCTTGGTTATTACCAAACTGCTCAGAGGGATACATAGTAATCATCACTACATGATCGAGAGATTATATTCTATATACAATCACCAGCCACCAATCTGATGTCGAGCATGGAAAAATCTGCTCTAAAACAGATGTATCGTGGGTATTTCAAAGTTAAACATGAACCTACAAACTTGCATGATGGGTATGAAGCACATTTTTGGACATAAGTGTTGGAAAGCTGTAGTCTAATGGCAAACAAACTCTTTTATATGTTTATTATTATTTAATTATGAGAAAAAGCTTTTTACTCAAGTGATATGATTGCAAAGCTAAGTTAGACCAAGTTAGATTTTGGCATTGCAGGATCGACACATTTAGTACTTGTTACTGCATATCACAAGATGTAATAGTATTTCCCTTATGAAAGCTTAATTTGTGAATTGGACCAAAACGTGCTTTGAAAGTTCACTTGTTCACAGAAACCCACACTTGGCAGTATAAGTTGTACAACTAAAACAAACTCTTCCTAGGCCCACTGAGGGAATGAGACAAAGGACTGCTGTGAGTCACTGATCAACATTGCACATCGTTTCTTGTGTGTGTGTGGGCCCTGCATGCTTCTCAGAAATATAGTCATTATTACAGTAACAGACTAAATTTCACCAAATCATTATCTGATCTTGTCCTTATCTACATAATGAATCATCTGCCTCCGTACGGCCCTACTCTCTGCATTCTCATCTTGTGTCTCATCACAACTTATATGGACTTGCTAAAATCAATCCCTTATCACTCCCACAAACCTTAACATGTTCTACTCCACCTCGTCCTTTTCACCATTATATGTGTTTTCAGCAGTATGAGGACAACTTAACCCCAAAACAACATCTTCTTATGTTATCTTTAATGTTCTATAAGACACATCTGTCTGGAAATAACAACAATCAAGACACTTGTTTGTGTGATTACACTTTTGGTCAAAAAATAGTTCTCCCAGAGCTAGAGCTAACCAAGACACGCATAGGCCTACTCTGTCCATACAAGGAAGTGTTGTCTTGTGCACTGTACATCATTCAAGCCTGAGCACTTGTTTATTGACTTCCCATCACTGGCTTTGTTTGTGCACACCAAAATCTGTTTATAATCTGATTTCTGGACTTTTAAGATGATTTAAATGACATGCAAACCACAGAATCTGAAGTGAGTGATGAGAGACCATGATCAGAAAGAAATCAGATTACTTTGCTGATCATTGTAACGGTCTTTTAACTCGTGTAACTGCATAAAACCGCAGCCACTGTATTTAACTTTTTTCCTATCTGGTAAAGTCCCTGTATTATTGTGTTCTATTCAAGAAAAATAATGAAACACATAGGAATAGTTTTAGTAATTGCAGTAGACCAAGCTTGAGAACATACAAGTCACAAGACAACAGGGATGTGAGGCACTTCAGTCTGGCTCAGTTTATTGGTCTCCCATTCTTTTGTATTCGTTAACTACAGATGTACCGAGAGTGAATAGTCAGGAGAGGAGTGGGAACATCATTTAGCACCTTAGAGACCACTTTACAAGCAGTACCGCTTCTTCAAATAAAACTTAAGTGAGAAGAAAACAGTGGAGATAACTTGCAAAATAATATGCTTATTAATACAAGAGCCTATTGATGCAAATGTGTGTGTTTAGTCATCCAAATAATGTAGGTTAATCACTTTAATAAATGAATATATGTTACTTTTCTTATACATATTATATTATTATTAAATACAGGGCCAGAAACAGGGACAATACCTTGGACAATACCCAGTTAATCGGAAATATGCTAAAAGAAAGAGGCATAAAACTATTCACTGCAAAATTCCATCACTCAATTTGAACATACTATACAATAAACATCCTCATTTACCACTGTACCTAATAAATGCATGTCTACAGATTTTTTTAGAAACCCCCCAGCATTTGAAATAAGACGTCTTGCACTACAACTTGACAATTTGCTGCACATTAGCCTCAAAATACAAATATGGACTCCCTCAGTCCACAGTCACAAATAAAGTCTGCAGAATGGCTAGAATGTGTTGCTTTGGTGACAGAGGCCTAACAAAACAGTGGCAGTGCTTGTTAACATCAAACGACTACTGCCACTGCTCCTTGCCGCACACACATTTTCACGCAGTATGCACCGCTCTGAGAACTTCTGTTACAGCAGAGTCACAGGAGGTCGATCGTGACTTGAGCTACTTTCAGACTTGTCCCCACACAAGCCAAAGTTCTACGACCGATTACAAATGACAGGATACTATATTAATGCAATGTGTAGCAGCTTTATGCATGACGATTCTTGAAGACCAAATTTACTTAAATATCCATAACTTGAAGCATATATTTTCCCTCTTTATGTTCTATATAAGTGGCATTAAAGGGAAAAGAAATTAGCTTTATTTCTCTGACAAAGACAAAATTAGTTCATTATTAAATTGTTATATTTAAAATGACTTTGGAGTAGCGGTTTAAGTGATCTACCAAACTCCTGGTGCCCAGTGATTCAATACCCACATAACTGTTGTAAAATGTCTCAATAATTGTAGCACTTTTGGGAACCAAGATTTATACACTTTGAGGCAAACTACAAAAGGAAATCTGACGATGTAATAAAACTTCATTTTCTTGGGGATATTTTTAAGGTTCAGAGTTAAGTTTAGAATTACAGTATTCAGTCTTTTTGGGTTTGGCACGGTGTGGGCACAGTTAGGGATCAGGGGGCTGGGGCTCATTACCAAAACAGCTCATATGCACACTGCTTAAATATGTGTACTCTTCCCTGATTTGTATCTATGAGCACATGCTTGTTTTGTGTTTAGTATTGTCAGCATATCGATGTGTTTAAAAAGTAGCTTCTAGTTTTGCTATGGTTTCCCAGAAGGGCAGTGTCTACAGTGAGTGCCAGCTGGCTGCTGTTTTGGCAGACTCCATGTCATTATACGGAAAGGTCAAGTGCCCGCACACTGGAGAATTTGTGCAACAGAACATCACCCACTGACCTAGAATTGGAGCCTAAATTTTGGTTATCCTAAGTAGAGCCAGTTGGCATCCCATAAGCGAATTAAACATGTTGGAAGGACGCACCAAAGCCACCGCGAGATGATAATATTAAGAGACGGCATGAAAACAGCAAGCTCATTGTGGTTTTTCCTCTTAGTTTAGACTTGTCTGCTTTAGCAATAACTCCTCACATGTATTACATCACCATCAGAGCCACGATAAAGCGACAGATGATGGCTCAAATTCAACTGTAACCAGTGGTCCTTCTCAGCATATACATGCGAGAAGAATACAAACAAAACAAATTAGGTCCCATGGTTTCTATGAAGCCTGGCACAAAACCAGTGCCGTGTGGTCAGTGCTGCTTTATGGGAATTACAAAAAGGGTTGGAGAGCGTCTTTGACTTATCAGAGTGCTTGGCTATGGGCGCCAGTTGTTTACAAGACTATATGACTTCATGCATTTGTGGGCTGTGACATAAAGCCAAAAATGTATACCACACTACTGCTCATTGTTTCTGATGCAATTTGAATCAGGAACTAAATACTTCCTATAATATGTGTTATCTGTGTAATCCCTGATCCCTCATCCAGGTGAGTTCCATCGTATTAAAGGAAATTGAATTCTATTTTATTTTGCGACATGGTTTATAATATGGATATATGGAGAGGCTGCCCAGTACTTGCAGACTTCACTAAACTGATCTTGCCTGTGCCTAGTATTAGATAAACATTTTAAACCGCTTATGCTTTGGATTGTATTCAGCAGAGGGAGTACAACAAATCCACATGTGTTCAATAAACAAAATATGCCTTATAAGCAATACAAATGATGAAAGCAACTACAGTACAATGATTATTTGATACACAGCATCTCCAGTTCAAAAACTATGTTAGGGGAAAGTGACTGGTTAATACATACCCACTCAAAACAAGTCAAATTAACCATTTCATCCACATTACAGTCTCATCATGGAATGCAGTTTCATAGCTGAGGGTGTGGTGGTTCTAGTGTCTACTGACCAATCAACACAAAGCTTTGATAAGAGCCAGAGGCGGGCACCAGTGAACTTGTATCCCTTCTAAAAACATACACATTAGGGCACTGTGGTGAGCTTCCAGGCTAAAAGGGATGAAATATTAGACATTCCTGGTTGAATTTTGGCGAGTACTATTCAAGGTGGAGTCAAAAAATGTTCAGGTAGCGACGGAATGAAGTAAAAAGCACAAGAGCCTAATTAAGACAAGAAGGTGGTACTGAAAATAAAAAAGTGTTGGCTGTAAAAAAGTTGCCAAACCATTTCAAAGCTGCGGCAGGGAGCGAGCACAGAGCAGACCATTAAACTGAGGGTTCGCTTGTGTAAAGTTGGCTCAAGTCAGACTCCCCACTTCCAGGCTCATTCAAATACACACAAAAGCCCAATATGTAATCATATAACGCATAAATCATGTTGGAGAGAGCAGGCAAAGTACAATGCAGCACAAAGATTTCAGAGAGGCGTGATTGTACTTTAGTAAATCTACACTTCTATCTGGGTTATGATATTCTATTTCAATTCACTTCAGTTTATTTTTGTAAAGCCCAAAATCGCAACAGCCGTTGCCTCTTAGGGCTTAACAGGATCATTGATTTAACCAACTGAAAGTTAGAAAATCAACAGTGAAACAGACATTGGTCAATAACAGACAAGCCGATTAACCAACAGAAAACAAGCAAATGGAGTGAAGTGTCCCAGAGCGTCCCCTGTCCATAGACCCTTTTTCTTGCAAGAAAAACAAAAAAAAACACACATTAGGAAAAAAAAACCCTCAAGGGGCACCACAGTGAAGGAGAGATCCACTCCCATGGACTAAACCTGGACTAAACCAGGACTAAACCAGGACTAAACCAGGACTAAACCAGGACTAAACCAGGACTAAACCAGGACTAAACCAGGACTAAACCAGGACGGGCAGCTGGAGATGTGTCCATTTGCAGACAGAGTTCAAGTCTGTAGGCCCAGAGCCCACTCAAGAGGCTCATCCAGGAGGTGGTAGGGGTCATCAGCCAGGTATTGGGTCATCCAGCCAGGTGAGAGAAGGGGAGGAGCATAGAAGTAGTTGAGATGTGACAACTAAGTAAAACTGAATTAATGTTGTTGTTGATAGCGGGTTTAGGTTTGTACTCAAGACTCAATACTCAACCACTCATCCATAACAAGGATAAAAAGAGAATTGTCTTATACAAAAATCTAGTCCAGTACATTTTGAAACTGTAGTTACTAACTTACTACACAATAGACAATACTAAAATACTATGAAAAGCATTGCAACAATTTCAACATAAAACCTTACTAATTTGAACAAATTTTCAAACCCTACTCTAAAAACATGCAAAAAGTGACCAGTGCTGTGTGCTTCTCTTGTAGTTAATAAATTAGTATATATTTTTGCAAATTGATCCGTCTGTTTTTGTTCAAAGACTTTTGTAAACCACTTGACTGTAACCTGATGAATGGAGTCGGCTGTAAGGTAAAACACATGTAAAGGGGACATAATGAGGCACACACTTTAATGTCCTGATTACGACTAATTCACGTCCTCCGGCGCTGAATTTCCCAACACTTCGCAGCGATTGGGACAACAGTTTGGAATCTGGCGCTCCAAAAATCAACACCCGCGAGTGAGAGCACTGTCTCCAGAGGGCAGGTGTGTATTGGACCCAAGACAAAACCAAAGAGCCAGTCTCTCCTCCACTCAAACTAGATGCAAATGAAGTCTCAAGTGGCTTCCCGAGCAGGACATTAATGAAGGAACTGGCCTGAGGTAATCATTCTGTGTGAATGTATTTTAATCTTTTCAAATGTTCTGTTTACTGTTGTGAATAAAAGTTTATAACAGGTAAGTCTAGAGCTGGGCAATAAGACTTTAAATTGATTGATTCAGTTTGATTTTTTGTCCTATTTTATGTCTTTCCATAATGAACAAAAATAGCCTTTGATACTAATTTCCTGAACAAAAACAAGACAGAATTTTTAATAGCTGCCATTTAAAAACGTACAAATGTCCAATTTCTTGTTCCAAAATGTGAACTCGGCTCCAATATCTTAATTTAAATTTGATTAGTTGTGCTCAGGGGCAGATATTTTTGGTTTGATCAACTATGGAGGGGCCAAGTTCTTCAATGGGGGGTCACTTAACATGTTAATTTAGAGTTTTATATGGATGCGAGAGAACCCCCTCCTGTAGTTATTCCCTGTAGTATCTAATATGGAATTCATTTTCTATTGTAGTCTCATTTTGAACACACTGTGGCCGCCATTTAAACATTTTTAGATAAGATTGGATGTGCTATGAAAGTGGGGCAAAAATCTTTGGCCAAGCTATGGGGGATCATTGGCCATTCTAGGTTAGGCTAGGCCCTCCTCAAGCCCCCCTTCCCCCGGTAACGCCTCTGATTGCACAGCCCTACAGGTAAATATAACAGCTGAACACTGAAAACTCATACAATGTGCCATATTAAAGGAACTAGGGCCAATTCAAAGGCCACACGGCGTGCTTTCCACACTCCACAGCCAACAGGATCCCACACTTATTGATTTCCTTCCTCCAAGACTGACTCCATCTTAAATAACTGTGTCATTTTTCTCAACTTTCACTTTATTAAAATGTAATGTTGGGCATTAGTAAAACAAAGTATTTTTTCTTTTTCCTTTTATTGGTTACATATGTGCCTCGGTAATGATCAAGGGGTGAATACTGGAAGAAGTCTACGGACCCACCGGATTTGTCCTGCCTACAGAGCAAATGAAATAGACTTTGTTATAGACCTTTACAAAACTGACCTATAGGGAGCTACAGCAGTGTGCTAAAGTGAGAAAAACTTTAAAGAAAGAATATAAAAGACACAAAATAAGAAAAACTAATAAAAAAAACCCTACTAGCATCCTCAGAGTGTAGATCTCTGCCATGGTATTCCAGTCTGTGTCACAATGGTAAATAGTTGAGACTTTCAGTACAAACAGAAACTTTACAAACAACACCCCCATGATACTTTAAATTTTAGACTGTAGAACATTTCCATAGTACAGGCTACAGAAATAAATTGAATGCGCTGTAGTTAGGGTTGTCAGAAGCATTGAAAATCACATACAAATCGATACAAAAACTAATATCGAAACTAAAGACTCATTTGAGCAAATATCAATCACATTAACAGGACAAAATCTGAGCTTTTAGTAGGATTTTGAGCTTTATCTGAACAAATATAAGACCTTATGCTAAGATAAAGAAAGTTCTATGATTTTGCGGTATTGTAATCGTTATCAAGTATTAAGTTAATCTCTTAGAATCTCAATCGAGTGGGAAATTTTTAGTATTACGACCATTCTCAATGTTTTCCCATAATCCTTGGAGTTATGTTCCGACTGTAGCCTGTCCTCACAACTACTGACCTAAGACAAATCACACACTGGACAATGACAATAATCAGACGTTTTAATCAGAACGTGTATAAAATCATACACACGTTCTGATTTAAACATGACTTGGCAACAACTTCACAAATCCACAGTCAACAACACACATCACTTTGTTATTCTTGTATTCTAAAGGCCTTGTCAGTGGAAAAATCTATAGACAAATCAATATAGCTGTTTACATCATATTTTGTGTTATAAAAATGCCAAACTCCAAATTACAGCTGTGGGCAACAACGCTTATCGCTCTTTTCTCCTTGCCAAAAAGTTTGGTCTGTAACCTTTTGCACTGAAATATCATCCATTTTAATGTTTCCAAGTTTGTCTCCCTAAAATATATCTGCGCAGAGGATGGCAGGCCGTGGGTAAATTCATAGTTACAACGTTGACCTGGATAAATCAGGGCAACAAAAACACATAGTTTCAGGGGTGCAGCGAGAGGGGGGGTGATACTGCTACCACCAAATATCCCCCCCATGGGACCTCCAGCCTAAAGTATTGGACCCCTTCTCCTGACTTACACCGGTTATTTATTTTGCTTGAGTGTAAAAATGCCTTGCGGGGATTGGTCAAGGTAAAGCTTGCAGGTCCTGGAAGGTCACTTAATCCTACTGGGATGGAGAAGTGATCCGCTCTTGCTTAAAGCTCACACTCCAAACACAAACAGAAGATGCAAATCCGGTGTCCGAAAACCCACCAGCCAATCAGAGCCCCCCCACACACACACATAACACACACATAACACACACATAGATGCCAGCGTAGCCCCCACTTCCACTGATTATGTTTGTTGTCTCAGCGTTAGGTCTGTTGTTGGTCCCCCGCTGGCGTTTTTCAGCCCCATTATCATGCATAATCACTTCCATACCTTAACGCCATAGAAGTGTGCATTTTAAAACTGAAATGTGTGCGAGTAGCTTTGAGGGATGTATGCATTTATGTGTGAAGAGTCAGAAGTCTGTCTGTGCCGCGAGGAAGAATATGTGATTTGAACAGTCAACAGGCTGGAAATGCTTGAATAACTCAAAGCATTTTCCAATTAGAGAGATTTGCTGTTGGCTTTATAAGCTGTACAGGTTGCGAACGCAGCGGGTGAGAGTTGGGACTAGTATCTAAGGAACATCTTCTCATCTTTCAGTCTGACCCCTGTTAAAACACCAATGCCCTTAGCCTCAGGACTGTTTCTGAACTCCTTGGGTTTGTTGCATTTATTCATATAGTAGTATTCATATAGTATTCAAAGCAAGTAGTGGTGGTTTAGAAGCAGTATGGAAAGTCATGTGTAAAGCCAATTTAAAAATAAGTTAATTCAATCATAAAATCATGTATTAATAAGTTTTCAGTGATTTTTTTGCTATAGAGAAAGCTACACTGTACTGATAACTGCATTAGAATGAGCTGGAGTCTGTTTAAAATAACTTTAAAAAGGTTAAATAAGTATTGTTTACAATCTAACAGAGCATGGTCAACTTTGTGTGATCAAAAGTCCACTTACAGTCTTTCTGCGTTCCTGGGTATCCCTTTGGGCACTGTCTTCAAGCCCAGCCCCTGGCAGTCCACATGTGAGCCGGAGCAGCTGCACTTGTGTGGGCATCCATCCACGGCGACGGCGCACAGCAGCAGCGCACCAACAAGAGCCCGAAGCCAGCAGAGCGATGTCCGCGTCTCCTGTCCGCTCCCAGGCATCCTATCCAAGTATTCAGCTATTTCCAAACACAAGGGAAAAGGCATAAAAGGCGCAAGATTCCAAAAAAAAAAGCGATGAAAAGTGGTTGAGAAGTCCGCTGTAAGTCCGCTGTTGGAGAAAAGTTTACAAAAGTTTAACGCGCAGCTGTAGATTCTCCTTTGAACGCCACCTGGCCATTGAGAAGGGGAAAAGGGTTTGCGTCAGTTAAATCGATGCGTAAAAGTCTCCCCAAGTGCCCCCATTCACACTCTGTAGATCCTGCTCAAAGTTATCAGTGCGCCTCGTGGAGTTTCCAAGGTGAAAAGTGTTCAGTTGCCTGGGTGTAACCTCTCCTTCAAAAGACCATCCCTCCGCTGCCAGGGAATACAAGAGAAAAAAGTGAAAGTTATCAGGGAAAGAAAGTTTGAGAGAGCGGAGGCGCGTACTCACACTGGCGCGTACTGGAAGCAGCGCGCAACTTAGGTCCCCCCCAAAAACTCCACTCACTCACTTGTATCTGTGTGATGTCACTGAGCAGAGGAGCAGGAGCCGGCAAACTTTCACTCTGCCTTATCTTTACGCACAGCCTAGACTTTCCCACACAAAACCAAGCTTTAGCCTACATTTCTACCACTATTTCCCACCAATCTTCTCTGCTCTACATGGCTCATATATCACACTAATGATCTGTCCACTGATACTGGTTGTGGTTCATGTCTTTTTAAAGTCATTTCTCTAATGCGTTATTGTCCGTGGGGAACGAGCTGATGAATGGGTAAGAAGAAAAATGACGAGAAATAGCCAACGAATTTGACAAAAGTTACATTTAAGTTAATCTAATGGTCAAGTGGACGTGAAAGGAAACGTGCAACTAAACTCAAAGGCGTCTGTAAGTGAAACGAGCCGCAGGAAACGACCAGTAAATGAGTTTTCTGCGCATTAAAATACTCACACGTGCATTTCGGTGATTCTCAAGAAAGAAAAGAAAGGATAAATACTTCTTCAGCTCTGATTTATTTGGACCTGGTGCCCTTTGCACGTTATAGTAATGCTGCCCTCTATTGGCTGACACAAACATTGCCTTTACTTGTGCTGAAATACAAAAAAAACTGCTCTATTATAAGATTTATGAGTTGTCTCTTTCTGAAAACTTCATTATAAGAACAATTTATGCCAAAATGTGACATGTGCTATTTTAGGATAAATGATCAAGAACACCCCCCACAGCATTGAGCTAAAAACTAAAGTGGCCAGATTTAGCTCCTGGTGTGATAAAGAGGAAGCTCTGGTGACACCCATTATCCAGCTCCATCAGATCAATAGCAGCTTCACTCCTGTCTGCTCCCTGTGGGCTCCTCGCAGATCCCCACAGCAATTTGTCGGCAGTTTCCTGGTTTAGCCTGAGGTCTGCCCACTGCAGCCTACCCACTGTAGAGCCCACTGCAGCCTACCCATTGCAGCCCTTTTTATGCACTGAAAAAAAAAAAAAGAAAAAACATGAAGAAAATGACGAATTATTCATTCAGCATATTATATTTATAAGTTCTGCTTTGTGATCTATATGAATTATTCAGAACAAATTATATGATTCTTTTTCAAGACAATGGGAAATATTTGTATTGTTTGACTGTACATGACAAATACAGCAACTGTCAATTGTCTCAAAAAAATGAAAGTATTTTTTCACAGTGTTTGATCATAGACTTAATGTTCACTCTGTTTACATTAAAAGCAGGAGAAATTTCACAAATAAGGTTTTTCTTTGCCCCTTTCCTTAATAAAATGACTTGCGTTGTATTTATTTTCAGTTTGTTGATTGTCTAAAAAGCACTCTCTGAATATACTGCATTATCTTCATTATTAGCACATTAAATCTGAGGACTGGATATGGAGCTCTCTATAGTCATGAATAAATGATGATATATGACCCAGAATCACAGTCTGGACCATGTTGGATTAGATTTTAATATTGTTACAAATGCTGTAATCCCCAATAGAACGTGACATGGAACTATATGAATAGCAGTTTGATACAGGAAAAGCCATTACACACAAAGACGAGTGGAAACTCCTCAGGATTAGGGGCTTAAGATGCCGAGCCTGAAGCACAGCAGGTCTGCTCTGGATCCAGGCGAGCCTCGCTGCTGTCAGGCCACATCACTCCCACCACACTTCCCTTTCAAACTACATGTTAATCCGACGATGGACAATACAAAGACAGTCAAATGGACGACCGCTGTATTTCCCCTGTATTCAGGCTTTCAGAAATAGAGAAAAATCTAAGCTATTGTTGCCGAAAACAACAACAGAATTCACATAGTAGATTTGTGTGTTGTAGCGATACACACTGATATACAGAGGTGGGCATAGGGTAGTGGAAAAAATTCTGTTTAGCATAAAAATAATGTTACGCAAGTAGTTGTAAAAAGAAAGTGGAAAAGTAGAAAGTACAGTGCCTGGAAAATACTCATAGAAGTATATTTCTCACAAAGTTACCCCCGTGGTACTGCTGTATTGAATAATTGTACATTTTTGACCTAATATCAGTATTCTATGTGTGGAATCTGGAAGCTAATGTAATCCAAACGAATAAATACACTCTATACGGTTTCTAACTTTGTTCAAGTAGTTCCTAAAGTTAGCTTATTTCATAGGTCCACTTTTCTCACCATCTTCCATTTCCTCCTCTCCTGTATAGCTCACATTTATGGATAGATTTAGAATAATTGGTGGAACATTTCTCACTGGGCCTCTTGTATTTATTTAACCACTGTGATATCTGATGGCACACGAACTTTACGCGGCAGGACTGTAGCCGTTTGAGTGTGCAGTTGTGTCTTTGGAGTGCACCGGTGATGAAGTACATCCCTTTACATGCATGGAAGTGTGTGTGGTTTCATGGATCCTTAGGCCAGACAGATCCTTGGCTTAGAACTACACCCTGGCCCCTGCAACGCTATTATCTCCAAAGACTGTGTACACATTACTGTTAGAGAAAGAGTCAGGGTGGAAAAAGCAAAACTCTTAAAGGGAGCTATCATAACAGGGCATGTCGCTTTCGATGCTTACGCGCAGCCATAATTGTGCTGCACTGGCCCACATGGGAAGAGGCTTTGGGCTGAAGAGGGGAATTCCTCCACACAGTACATGCATCCCTCATACACGTCCAGAACCTTCACTCCAACTGGGTCCCAACTTTTTAGATTTATATTTGATGAATCCATGGCCGGTTTTACATGAAAATTACTTAAGCTATTTGTGAAGGATTTTGTAATTGTAGAAAAACAAGGAAAGAGCACACATTTGGTCAGAATATACATAAAAAATACCTAAAAAAAAAAAAAAAAAAAAGCTTTGAAGAGATATTAAAGGTGCTATATTACACAAAATATATTATAGTGAGCTTTATACCATGTTATAATGCTGTTACCTCCTCAAAAACATACCTGGAGTTCTGTTTTGTTTCATTCACATGTTCGAGTAACACTTTATTATTAGTCTGTCTACATCTCCAAACCATAAAATGCTCTGTGCCACCTTGTGATGTCCTGAAGCACTGGTTTTCAACAGCTACTTTTACTTTTTGTTTAGTAGAGTTTGACAATTCCTGGGCTGAATTCATCTAAATCAGGGCTGTCCAAACTACGGCCCAGGGGCCAAATGCGGCCCTCAGACCAATTTTTGTTGGCCCTTATGCCTCCTCCTAAACTGGCTCAGTCGATCAGGAAGTATTTTTTACTACAAACTGAAGAGATTCTACCTCTATAACCTGAATAACATCACATCGCATTGTGACGCAGACCAAAAAAACAATCTTCCAAGTCTTATTAACAGTAAAATGTCTCTGTCAAACCTGTGTTAAATGCACCGTTTGACTCTCTATATCGACACTGGTTTGTGGCCTTCTGCTTCAAACATGTTTCAGTATGTGGCCCTCACTGAAAAAAGTTTGGACACCCCTGATCTAAATGATTCTAGTGAAGGTGTATGGAGTTTAAAAACACATTGGAGCACTTCCTGTATTACTGCATGACATCACAAGGTGGAACAGAGTGTTTTCTGTTTGATAGAATAGCTAAATATGCAGGGTTTGTGTGTTAAACATGTGTGAATAAAACAAAACACAACTCCAGGTCTGCTTGTGATGAGGAAACAACATTATAACAGATCAGAAAATAGCGTAACACGGAATATTTGTATGCATCAGAGTTAATATAAATATTAAGATACAGGTTGTATTAAAACTGCAGTTTGACTTTGGATATTTCAGTGGCAAGTTTATTGAGGGAAGCACAGTCCAAATGCTTTACAACGGCAGATTTTCTTTGCAGAATTCAAAGAAACCAAGATACAGCAGTTTTATTTATTGCCATATTTCACGGTAAAATCGCTATTCCACAGAAGTTGATGTGAACATTATTTTCCCATTTTGAACAGATTATTTTTATGCAGCATTTCTATGTTCAGTCCACAGCGCTGCAGAACACAGTCCAGTCCAGTCATGCCGGCGTATTTTGACAAATAGTAATTTAAACCGAGCCACATGTTCCTCCAGCCTCGTTGTTTCATGTGGACTTTTTTCTCCCTTTCGGACTTTCATATAGCTTTTGATTGATGGTCTAATTTACTACAATATCAAACTGACACACACATGCACATAAACACACAGGGCTGGAGATTATCACCAGCCAAAAGCACATGTGCGAGGACAGGCTCAGAGTGGCACCAGTAGCGTGTTTTATTTCATATAACAGTTACATTTATTCAGCAGTGTGCATAAGACAAACGAGCTGTGCTAAACTCTGCCTAGAGTGCACTATAAATATAGAATCCTTTTTTTTTTTTTTTGAGGGCTGTGAGGGCTGACGACAACAAAATGATTAAAAGTGTGAATCCAAATCACTTTAAATCCAGGACACATGCCATTCTGGAGTGAGGTCCAAAGGTCAGAAAAATCAGTTGTAATTGTGTGGTGTAAGGGTTTTATGAGACAGATTTTACTCCAGAACTGAAGTTTACTACTAGAATACTACTACAATAATTACTGTTGCACTATGGGACCGGTGCGTTCTGTGTAATGTTGTAATATTGTAATGTTGTTGAGTGTGTTTTCAGGGACGTAGCGGTCAGTATTTCAGTCAGAAGGTCCCAGGTTGGATTTCCAAGTCTGACGTGGAGTTTGTTTGCTCTAACGTGAAGATTAATCCTCCAGGTGTTCACTCAGAACCTGTCTCGTCAAGATCTCAAATCTCAGTGGAATAATCAATAAACAAAGTAAATAATGAATGAAATGAATAAATGCTATTAATAATGTTGTTACCTTATAATCCTTTATTTTCATTTGAGTGTATTTGGTAGAAAACCACCTCTAACAGACCTGTAGATGTGCATCGTGATTCTCACTCATATGTTGTTTTTTGTCCATTTTGTCTGCATATACTGTACATAGACTCTCTCCTCAGCCACTTTAATAACTTCAGCATGTTCCCTGTACACTCCTATGACAGTGGATATGTGAAACTTTGATTATCTCAAACCAAAATGACCTTCACATGGCGAGCTACCACTTCTGTATGATTCTTCTCAAGTGCCCCTCGCACATCTCCCTTTGTTGATCTAATTTAACACTTTGAGAGATCTGGAAACACTTAAGATGGCCAGAGGCATAAAAGTATTTGTACTCACTGCAGCTCTTGAACTCATAAGGACCATATACTGTCCATAATGGCTGGGCACCACTGTGTTTGTTTGATTTAAGCTGTAGGATAGGAGCTCATTAAAGTGTGCATTAACTGGCCCACTGATTAGGAGAGAGCACATCTGTAAATCTGACCCTGGGTTGGAGCGCTGCAGGCCATTTAGTCAAAGAAACAACAGCCCATATACTATATCTGAGGAGGGTTCTTGGAATGTTCTGAGGGAGATGGATACATTTTGTGGTCAAGTAAAGTAACCTCTGAAGATTTTTGCACAGTACTACATGTTTGAGCAATTAGATCAATTCTTCCAGTCCGGTAAGAAAAAGCAGCCTCATTACTTCTCACGTATCACTCCGCCTACACGTGTTCTGTATTAGTGACTAATTTACTACTAATTAGGCTTACTGAAAAACTCGCTTATTAGAATTCATGGGGCTCGGCTTCCGATCATAGGCACAAGTGTGAGGGCTCACTTTCAAAAAGAATATTTTGTTTTGATGTGCTTGATTTCTGTGGCAGCAGGCATATTTTTTGTGACTCAGAAACTCATGGGAATAGAATATTTAAGTGATCAGTACTGGAGTAATAGATGTTAATGCAGAAAATTAATACAAAATTATTATATTACATTACAATTATAATTATAATTACACGTTTCCTACTTTTGTACTTGCTGGTCATTTCTGAAAGACAAACACATTTATAGCTCTGGAATACACACATTTACATCTGAATGAGTTTAAGCCTAAACTAGCCCATTATCAGTGGTATAAGAAGTACTCCATTTTGTTACTTAAGTAAAAGTACACATACTGGGCCAAAAAAATCAGGTAAAAATATCACATGAAAAATTTAAGCATTAAGCATTAAAGTACCAAGTTAAAAATGTACTGAAAGTAAAAAGTAAAAGTATAGGTATAGGGTTTAAATGTAGTGATTTTGATAAAGATTTATGCTGAATTTTGTTCAACAACAAAAAACTGAATCAATCATTTTTTCGGGCTGTTTTTATTTTTGTTTGCTCAGACTATGAACATGTTAAACATAAATCCTCAGGCTTTTCAGCAGGTTTCAGACAATAATAAAAATACTTTTACCTTTCAGTTCAGTTAGAAAATGTAATGAGCAGAAAGTACTAACACCTTCACTCAAATGTAGTGAAGTAAAATCTCTTTTTAAATTAAGTAAAGGACAGATACCTAAAATGTATACTTAAGAGTACAGTAGTTTAGTACTTTTACTTTGTTACATTCCACCATGGTCCATAATAAGATATGATAAATGTAAGAGTCAGACCCTATGCATCTTTTGTTGACTCTATGCAGGAGATAAAACCGTCAGACACAGGCAGAGGAGCCCAGGCCCAAGTGGCCAGGGCCCAAGTTCAATATTTCCCTACACACCGACAGTGGTATAATGTAATCACTGGGCAAACGAACAGCCACATGTGAGCCGGGATAAGTGAACAATCATTAGTGCACATGCAGGAAAGAAAACAGCCTGAGCAAACGGACTGGACGCTGTGTGCTGCTGAAGAAGCCTTCACTGTCTGCTGTTCCAACAGTGCTCTGTTGCACAGCACTTTATAATTCTCTCACACCGGTTTAATGAGGTCATTTAAGAAAAACTATTTATATTCAGACATGTACTCCATTTATTAATTTATTTTCAAATGTCACTGAATAAATAAACTGAAAGCTTAACAATATCAGCTCGCTCATTTCTGAAATATTTAAATATTTTGTTGAATAAAATTAAATATATTTGTCAACAATAGATGCTAAGCGGTCACATTTTTATACAGCACTTTTTCACATTCAAGACACTCAAAGCTCTTTACATCACCAGTGTACACAGACACTGGGGGCGAAATGGGTTAAATGTGTTGCCCAAGGACACAACGACAGCATTAATCTGTGGGAGCTGTAAATCTGACCACTCTACTAATGATGTTTATGTCAAAAGCGGGATTTGAACCGCCAACTTCGATGATAGACGATCCCTTGATCCCTTGGCAGTAAAAAAAAGAAAAATAATGTGTTACGTAACTGCAGAACTTTATTCACATTACGTAATAAAGGTAATCAGCTGAAAAAGACAACTGTAAAATGAAGTTGGTTTACATTTGATCTTCTTCACATCAACTTTCGTCGCTTTCTCACTCTCATAACTGGTCTATATTAAGAATTCAGACGTGTGCTTCAGTTCCCTTCTCTTACCATTTTTCCCATGTTTCCTCGCTCCCTCCATCTCTCCTTTCGCTCCGTCCTTTTCCTCCTGTCTGTCCACGTTGCTGATAGGCTGCTCATATCAGTGTGGAGGTGCAGGGCCAGACACACCATTCAAACAACACATCTCGTCTATCTGGTGAGCAAAGACATTACAACGTGAAATAGCTACTCTCTTCTTCAATAGCTTTCACTGCGCGGATGTGAAAATAAGTGTGTGTGTGTGTGTATGAGGCATTCCTCTTTGCCACCTCGAGCTCCGTCAGACTTGGAGCATGAAGCCAACCCAAACAGACATAAATCTCCACCGGATATAAAGGGCCAAAGCTGCGCACCAGGCTGTGTGTCAATGTTTGGACAATTATATTTATACCTTCAATTAAATTACAAGTACGGGCTAGTTTTGCAAAGGTATTAAGCGTGACCAACCTTCCATTTCTAACACCAGATCGGGTTTGTTGACTTTGAGCGTTGCAAAACAAATTGTGGACGGTTCAAATTCCAGAAAATAACACGTCTCAACATTGTTTTATTGTTGTGCTGTGTTATAAGGATCGTTCCTGGAAATGGTATTGAAGTCAGAATGAAACAAGGCATCGCTTTTTAGACGTTTGACACAGATGTGG
Organism: Periophthalmus magnuspinnatus; assembly: GCF_009829125.3. Taxonomy (NCBI): domain Eukaryota; kingdom Metazoa; phylum Chordata; class Actinopteri; order Gobiiformes; family Gobiidae; genus Periophthalmus; species Periophthalmus magnuspinnatus. The sequence continues at coordinate 30,845,262 of NC_047135.1, read as the reverse complement.
AGTGACTGGGATTTGTTGAAGTGCCAGCGTGGATGACTTGGACTGTTACCTGATCCGATAGTGGGGTAGGTGTGTGTGTGTGCTGGAGGATCATGGGTAATGCTGTTAGTCGATCAGAGTCTCATTTCCACTCGCAGATCTCTGGCTGTGATGCTATCTGCTCCGTTTATGAAGATATGATTATAAACATGCAGCGCCCCAACATCAGGGAGACATGCCCACGGAGACAGCGGGTCCATGTGTGGGAAAAAGTTTGCTCTGGATAAAACATCTAGGGAGGACGTTTTAAATCCGGTTGTGTATGTGAGTATTGCATTGTGAGTCTGTAAGCTACGAGAATTTTTAAAAAGTCGGTTAACACTTTAAATCTTTACAAATAACAGTCGTACTCATGTCATGCGAAGTTGTGTTTGTTTTATCTCGAACATGAGCCTTCTGACAGACAGTTCACACAGGACGGCAACCTGGAAAACCAAAGGTAAAAGACACAATGATGCACCTTTCAAAACACTCCAAGAGGCTTTATACTGGATTATTCATTCATTCTGTACATGGTGGTGGTAAGATACTGCCCTGGGACAGACTGATGGAAGCAAGGCTGCCAATCTGCGCCATTGGCCTGTCTGACCAACACTCATGCACACAACACAGCACAGTCACAGCTGCCCCACTCTGGCACCTGATATTTACGACTAGTCTCTCAAGCAAGCATGGCCATAAATATGATCTTCTCTCTCTCACACATACACACACAGACACACACCGACACACCCCGACATGCACGCATACACACATACACAGTTACACACAGACACACACAGACACACATATACACACAAACAAACACACACCGACACGCACACACACACACGCACACGCCCACACAACCACACCCATGCACACAGAAAAATACACTCACACACACCCCCACCCACAGACACACACACACACATAAATCTGTCCACATAAGCCCACAGCCTGACCCGTGGTGCCCTCTCTTCTTCCCTGCTCTTTTTGCTCTTTCCCTGCTTTTCAAATCCTGCTGTTCACTGGTCACAGATTACTCTTGAACTGGGCACCTCCCAGGACAGGCCCGTGTGAGGGGGTCTGACCCTCCGAGCTTTTGGTTGGATAGGGGAAGGCTGTAGTGCAACTGCTATTTGTTTTGTGCCAGTCTGATAGAGGCTCGGCTCGTAGCTTTACAATGAAAAACAAACCGTCTAAAACATGAATTCAGTGAATAGAAGTCCACGATTCCGTGCAACATTTGATAAACAAAACTGAGAAGTCTTATGCTCTGTGTTGACCAGTCCAAATAATACTCTGCACTGCAACAGAAGAGTTGGCCAACAACGTGGAAATAAAATTGTATAATTATAATGTTTATAGCTCAATATAAGAATGCATCTGCCCTCATAAGCCAGTTAATGAGCTTGGACAAGTTGTTTGGTAATATTTAATATTGCCTTATTTGTTTTGTTATAATTCACATAAACTGTTGCATGAATGGTCCAGTGCTCTGCCTGTGCCAGATTACAGAGTTGGTGAGTGGAAAATCAAAGCTGAAATCTTGTTGTGTACCTCGGTTTAACAGGATTTGGGCTGCTCTCATATGTGTAAGTTTCTCTAGCAGCATGTAGCCAGTGACAGAGGGTTTACATTTATTTGGCCTTCAGAAATTAAGCCACATTGGAGCTGTTGCGTGAAAAATGGGAGCCTGGCTGTGCCATAATTAAATAAATCTTTGTGTGCTGTAATTTCCACTGTGTGTTTTGTTAAACCCCATGAGTCTGAGACACTAGAGTCAGAAGATCAAAGATGGCTGCCTGCTGCTCACAGGCCACAGCTCTCCCCAGGAGTCAGCCTCCACACTGTGGGCTCCACGCAGAGGCCTTATCTGCCCTCTGCCATCTCACTTCCTGCGGTTTGGATCTGATGAAACTCGGCACTTCAAAGTTTGTATGTTTGCTGCTACACTTACTATATGTGCGTGTGGATGTAATGAGAAGCACCTGCTCCTGATCACATGTTTAGAGTGAAGCAGTGAGGGCACAGAGCTGGATCTGATGGATGCATGAGGTACATGATGAAACACCAGGGCAATCTGTCTGTGGAGAGTGTCATTCATGTTACCATATCATTCATTAATAGTTATTATGTCGATAATTATGATGTAACTGTATTTAAACTAAAACTTTACTGTCATTTCATGGCACACATGAATTATGAGTGTCCCATTATGTGAATGTCCATTTCCATCATGTTTCTTAATGGCTGTTTTCTCTTATACTGTTACATAATGACATTTTCTGGGCTATCATGGTAAACATTCATTTGATGATAAGTGTCCGATCTCCAAGTGTGACCAAAGCTTGCCAGTTTATTAAAATTCCCAGTAATCAAAATTGCTATAAAGATTTAACAAAACAAGAGTAAATATGGCACTCAGGCACAGAAGGGGTTCTCTAAGGACACTGAAGACATGAGCTAAATGGGCTAAGCTAAAAGCATTTAAGAAAAGACTAGAGATGTGGACGGAGTGAGCAGGATAAGAGAGCTTGGTAATAATAGGAGAGCATAGATCAGATAAGGTGAGACAGGGATGAAGCTCAGAGGAAAAGTGTAGATCTTGTGGTCAGAGGGGATTGTGAGGAAGATGAAGGGCTGAACGGAGGATGAGGAGGATCCAGACTGTCCAGATGCAGGTGTAGAGGCTTCCAATGTCAGGCTGCAGTGTTGTTTTTCCTGCAGATGTTAAAATGTGTTGCCCAATAAAAAAAAAAAAAGGGTGAAACATATAGACTAATAGCCTTTATTTATTGTCAATAACGTGTAATGTTACGCTTGTTGATTCAATACATTAAAAGCTAGAGAAGACATTGTGGTTAAAGGCTGGGAACTTAAAGGTCTTATATTACGCAACACTGACTGGTTTCAAGTAGTAGTTTTCAAGTTAACAGCTACCTTTTACTTTTTCTTCAGTAGAGATTGAAAATTCCAGGGCTGAAATGATCCAAATGACTCAAGTGAAGCTGTGTGGAGTATAACATAGATCAGAAAACAGCATTATATGGGCCCTTTAACAATGACAATCTTTGGTGATTTTCATTTTGGTTGAGCACAATGCGTTGATTCAAGCTGTACAAATCTCACAGTTTAACATTTAAAACAGTGTTCCACATCTGCCCGGTGGGTCTCGAGAGGTTCAGGCCACAGTTGCATCTTTGTTTTCACACAATCAAAGTCTGCATTTGTTGGCCACATTTGAAGGAGCCTTTTGATTTGTGACAAGACATTCCCAATTCCCAAGTGAGAGCCGAACCTTCAAAGGACCTGCCGGAGATGCCGAAGCTATAAACGCCGAGTGTTCACTGTTCACCAACCCACATCTTCTCTCTACAAAGATGCATTCTCCCTAAATCAGTAAGGGATTAAAAAAAAAAATCCAAATCCCAACTGGCCGAGTTGGACAGTATTGACAAAACTGAAGTCATTAACTTGAGAGTTATGAATAGTTATTACGATACACACGCAACATAAAATTTGTAACCCATCATATGTAGTCTAAACAGATTTATGTACGTCTGCTGTGCTGCTGGTAAGACTATCAGAAGCATTACTTAAAAGTACTGGATAGATTTAAAAGGTTTTTTTAGATCTGTTGAGATGTGGACCCAAAGCAACAAACCATAAATCACAGACAATTTTTACAATTTGACTGAAACATATTTGAAACAACAACATACAAAGTGTGTGTGTTTGTGTGTGCGTTTGTGTGTGTATGTGTGTTGTGGGGGAGGTGTGTTGCTTTACCTTGAATGTTTCACAGCAATGTTCCCTCTAATTTTTCATGAGTCTGAGCAAACACAAACTCCCTGAGCGGTCCCATGGACCACTGTGAGCGACATCAAACGTGCGCGCTGTGGTCATGCTGCATCACATCTATCCAAGTTAAATGGTTTATTAAAAGAATCAAATTACCACATTTACATTTCTGTTATAAGACTTTTAATTAAGTGCTTTAGCCACTTATACAATGAAAATGACAAAAATCTTGCTCACAACCTGTGTAGTATGTTAATGCTATTGGAAGTATAAATATTTAATTTTAACTATGGCAAAACATGAGCTTCCAACCAAACCAAGACAACTGTAAACTCCAATGTTGAAAACATGTAACATTTTTATTATAAAGCTCTGACTTGTATTATGAGTATAAGTCATTGTGTGAAGCTTTTGCTGTGACATAGTGAGATTGTCCTACTGTGTCTGGAAGACAGTCCAGTAACTCTTTTTCAGTATATGACACGATCATTTGATTTTTACAACTCATAAACTAGTGACAGTCAATGACCAACACACACTGAGAGGAATCTGTATCTGCACAGCTGCTCTATTACTGTACATTTATATATCATATCAAAACACAATATATAATGTGTATTTGTATATAAAATATATTCAAAACAAGTGGTATGGGTCAAAATAAATAAATATTTACAAACCACACACTGCAAACAGTGAACAAACACACACACATCAAAATGTAAACAAACACACACTGGAAACTAAGAACACACTGTACATGATTGTACAGTGGGACAGTCATTCTGCTACAGTGGCTCAGTGGTCAAAGGAGGAGGATCGAGTCCCGCTCGGGCGCAGATTGGCATTAGCTAATGCTAATGATTACGCATGATATATTTTACCCACAATTAAGTCAATAGCAGAATAAACCACACTTACCGATCAGGAACAGCATCCAGTTCATCAAATCATAAGGTCCTCTGCTCCTCAGTCCATCATGAGATCTTCACTCGGTTCCACGAACCGCTCCATGTCCGAGATGTCTCTAGTTTAACTTGTACAAACATCCACAGTGTCCTCGGTCACGTACTTCCTTTGTTTTGTCCGTTTCGTCATTTTTAAAACGCAAAACTGCTGCAAAACAGTGCGTAACAGTGCGCCCGAGGGTGGGCCGTCGAAACGTTAAGGGGTTAAACACTTTGCATCATTAGCATCATTAGCATCATTAGCATCATTAGCATCATTAGCATCATTAGCATCATTAGCATCATTAGCATCATTAGCGAGTCTTCACTCCACGTCGGCCACATCGGCTAAGCTAAACCTCTGGGAGCGGCGCATGAGGAGCCTGTCAATGACGTGGATAAGCTGCGCAAATAGGTATGTGAATCATATGACTGTCTGGAGCAGCTCGTCCCCGGTCACACTCACTGACTCACATTGAAAAATAGCGCAGAATGAATTGTTGTGTGTTTATTTTATTTTCAATTCCGGTTCGATTTGTTTGTGCGCAGCGCAGATTTTCTGTGCGCGGAGACCGTGTCAGCAGTGCGCACGCGCGCAGCTTAGAGGGAACAGTGTTCCACAGTATGGCATTATCTGTATCAGATGGGAGATACACATGTACAAATCATTTCTGGATTTTACTGATAACAGTTCTTATGTTGGTTTATTACAAAAACATGAAGCCCCATTTATTTATGTGATAATTTGGTGTTTTTGTTTTTAAGACAACTATCCAATCAGAAAGAAGAATGAACTTCATATCAGTCTCTCATTTAGGTTATGAAAGGAACAACATAGAACAACATGGAAACAAACAGGGAGAGGCCAAGAGGAGGCCAAGAGGAGGCCAAGAGGAGACCAGGAAGAAGAGGCCAGGAGGAGGCTGGGAGAAGACCAGGAGGAGGCCAGGAGGAGGCAGGGAGGATACCTCCTCCTGGCTTCCAGGAGGAAACCAGGAGCAGGCCAAGAGGAGATTAGGAGGAGATCAAGAGGAGGAGGTCAGGAGGAGGTCAGGAGGAGGCCAGGAGGAGGTCAAAAGGGGACCAGGAGGAGGAGGCCAGGAGGACACCAGGTGGCGATGCAGTCAGGTTTGTGGAGACACATTCATAATGTAAAAAATATTTTATATTAGTCTATTCTTTGGCAAAAAATGGCATACTATGGCTTTAAGTAAAATTGTAGTTTTTTTCTATTGTATTGTATTGGTTTTCAGTGGATTCTGGTTTTTAATAGTGAAGCTAGATATTTCTGTGTTTTGGTTGAGTTGGGTGGACCAGTAGACGTATGGTTTCTTTCAGTTGTCTGTCAGATTAACACCCACTGCAGCCGCACTCACATTTAAGCCATTTAAGGTGACAGGAAGCAAAAGTTTGTTTTTATTTAGTGGTGCTGATGGGATAATCTTTACATCTCCGGCCCTCACAAATGACCAGGTATTCCCCACCAGCTTCGCACTTAAGCTGTGCACAGTGAATTCTCTGGCTCTAACGTCACAATGGCAATGATAATAATAAAGACTGTCAGCTTTTATTTACTTTTACGGGAATGAAATGCAGTTCGTCAGTGTGTGAGTGATTATAAGATCAAATGTTGGTAACAGCAGATGCTCTTGTTGTTGAGCCAAAAGGTGACTGATACGTGAACATAACCAGAGTTCTCGGAGTCAGTGTCTTAATTAATGAATGTGATGAAACGCATGCACATCCGGGAACCGATCACGTGTTTGTTTTAAAAGAAATCCACTCGCAGGCAGATGGAGACAAGTGAGTTTGAGCTGAAAAGTTGGAATTTTGTCCAAAAGCAAGATGGGAACGCTAAAAAATTGGATTTGTTTGACGGAGCAGCAGAAAAGCCCCTATGAAAGTGTCTTATTAGATTTCACTTCGCTTTGCTTTTAAAAGCCAGGAGTTTGGGACAAAATTATATGTTTCAAAGCAGTGTTAGCAAAAAAATCTGCCTGGAGTAGCAAAAGTAAAGCCATTTGTCTCAACTGTAGTGCGGTGGGCTATTCATTCTGAGCAGAACGCCGTGTAATTTACTGCCTTCCCAAGCACAATGTAAACCAAATTACTGGTTGTAATACAATGCATGGCTGGCATTGATAACAAGCCCACTCGGCAACAAGAGCACCAGTCTTGGCTTGGCGGCTGCCCATTACAACACTGATCATTGTATAGTCCAGAATAAAACTGTAAACTTATGTGTGGACATATATGAAGGTCCGATTGAGCGATAATTTCAAGAATAGTATAGAGAAGTGAAGAGAAAAAATGGACTTCACAGCTTGTTTAAACTATGAGATAGAACCAACGTTTACTCTGCTTTACCCAAACTGGTTTCCTTTCCCAGGATATTAATGAGGAAATGACACACACTTGTAAGGGAAGAAAAGCAGGCGAACGGGAGCGTCTGACCATAGAAGTTTTAGAGGGACCTGAGCAGGTGATTAATCCCGCTTTGAGTCCGCTCCGCCGGGGATTCCATCAAAAGCCCCAGAAAAGGGATTTTAATTGGCGTTCGTCCAATGTTTCCCCAATGGCTTACCTACCTCCATGTTTTCCTTTACTCTTTTACCTCTTTCCCTGGACCGTCCTGGAGCAGAGGCTGTTGAAATCACACGCACATTTGTTGGGTTTCTGTACTTCTTGGGGACATTACATTGATTTAGATTCATTTCCCGGAGATGGAACCTGCCACAATCTTAACCCAAACCCTATCCTTCACCTCTTTGAACCCTTATCTCAACTTTAAATCATGAAGTTAATCTAATAAAAAGGGTTCATTACATGTGGACCCAACTTTTTAATAGACACAGGTCCCGATGATGTGAGTGCGTGAACAGATTTTGGTCCCCATAATGTGATAAATACCCACAGCGCACACACACACACACATACACGCACACACAAATGACTTTCAGATGTGAGTTTGGGTTCGCGTTCATGGTGCCACCTCAAACTGCGCACAGCTCCTCATTTGGGCTGTTTGTCTTTCTGTCACATGTGTCCACCTGTGTCCAATTACTGTCCAATTTCAGGACCTTGTTAGAACGAAGCCCTGAGACATTCAGGGTGTGATGATAACCCAGTACAAAGCTTGATATGATATACAGTTGGTACATCTGGTACAAGTGTTGAACCTTCTGCTTTAATGTTGGGAGCTTAGGGACCCGTCACACGTCTTCCAAACCGTGCATTTCCCCTATAAAAGACAGCTATAGTTTCATCTCAGTTATATTTCACATACCAGTTAGTTAAGTCTTACTTTACTAACTGTGCCATGCTGCACCACTTCATTTGGCCCTGCGGACCTCCCACTAGCTTGTCCTCAGTCTGGAGTTGATCCACTTTAAGCAGTTGGGATAAATTTAGGCGGCGCTAAGGAGAAATCAAGAAGGGAAAATGTTTTAAATATACTTATAATTTAGTGCGTCACAGTCTATAAAAATAAAACTGAATTATTTCAAAATTTGAAGTGGGTTTTTTCAAAGGCAAGAGAGGTTAGTGGATGGGAAAAGGCAATATGCCTGTTCTGTGAAAAGAAGTGAGTGTTTTGGAGCTGTAAAACTGTTTACTGATCTATAGCCACTCTTCTACTGCTTCAAATACAATCTGCACCAATCTGCAAACTTTTATTTCTTTTCTTCTCATATCTAATGCTATTATACTGCATATAACACTAAGTGTCTCTATGGAGATGTTATTGCTTTGCCTGGAATTTTCCACAGTATGGCATTAACCTTATCTGTGTCCATGGAGACAAGCAGGTGATGCTCCCAGGCCAAATTACAAGTTAGATCTATGGAGAGGTGACCCTGCTCAGACTTAATACTTTTCAGATAGATCATATTAATGCAATACTGTGTAAAATTGCAGGCAAAGCAATAGCAACTTGAAATGCACCTACCAGTTTCAGCTTAATAACCATTTTTATAACAAAAACAGCAGTAGACACATTTGCATGAGTCATTGTGTTTCTGTCAGTTTGCCATTAGCCCGCCCTGTTCAGCTGTGAATGATGACTTGACAGTAAACTGGCAGCTGTCACTCACCATATCACTAAATGATCCTCTGTCCAGTGAAACTGTAGACTTAGTTTTAGTCTCCCGTACCGTCCATGTGGACCCTGAACACAGCACCAAGAGGAAGTGTAGGAGTTGACCTTGTGACCTTCAATATCCTGGAAGGTCAATGTGAGCCATGTTCTGGACAGCTAACTTTACACTGCACCCCTTCTCAAAGCAGACCCCTGTGATGATCTTTTACTATACTGAAAATAGTCCAAAAATAAACACTAAAATGAATAATATCAAGGAAACTGAATACATAACTTTGAACACAGGCCCTGCAGTGTAGCCTTTGCCACACTGGGGTCACCTCCGCCCCTCTTTGCCTTCCCTGTGGATGATCAAAGCTCAGGTCTATGGGAGGGGGCCATTACGCACAGATAAGATGGGGGTGTTTGATTTCGACCACAGCAGAGGCCTGACGCTTGTGACATGGTTAGATGACTTTAACAAACTCCCCTCAGATGGGAGCAGCGGGTCGGCCTTCCCCATAGCATCATATGGCCTCAGTTATAGGCATAAACGGGACGACTACCATCTTATCTAAATCCAGTTTGTTTTTGTTTTTGCTTCAAGTTAATCTTAACATGTCAACAGATCCAGAGATTACTGTTAGGAAAGAGGAAAAAGTGGGTCAAATTCGGATATCATCAATATAAAGTCAAATTTAAAATAAAATATCACGAGGATAATTGATTCAGAAATATCCTCTGTGTAAAATAAAGGACGAGATTAATAAAACGGTGGTGGACACTGGAAGTAAGGGATGCCATCAAGCTGAAGAAGCAGTCCTATCGAGCCTTGTTGGCTCGTGGGACTCCTGAGGCAGCCGATGAGTACAGGCGGGCCAAGCGTGCCATGGCTCGTGTGGTTGCAGAGGCAAAAACTCGGGGTTGGGAGGAGTTCGGGGAGGCCAAAGAAATTCTGGCAAACCGTCAGACGCCTCAGGAGGAGGAAGCAGTGCTTCACCAACACTGTTTACAGTGCGGGTGGAGAGCTGCTGACCTCGACTGGGGATGTTGTCGGGTGGTGGAAGGAATACTTTGAGGATCTCCTCAATCCCACTGTCACGTCTTCTGAGGAGGAAGCAGAGACTGGGGACCCGGAGGCGGACTCGTCCATCACCCTGGCTGAAGTCACTGAGGTGGTTGGCAAGGCTCCAGGGGTGGACAAGATCCATCCCGAGTACCTCAAGTCTCTGGATGTTGTGGGATTGTCTTGGCTGACACGTCTCTGCAACATCGCGTGGCGGTCGGGGACAGTACCTGTGGAATGGCAGACCGGGGTGGTGGTCCCTCTCTATAAGAAGGGGGACTCGAACCTCGGATTCAGGAGGAGCAGTGTGGTTTTCGTCCTGGTCGTGGAACACTGGACCAGCTCTATACTCTCCATCGGGTCCTCAAGGGTTCATGGGAGTATGCCCAACCAGTCCACATGTGTTTTGTGGATTTGGAGAAGGCATTCGACCGTGTCCCTCGTGGTGTCCTTTGGGGGGTGCTCTGGGAGTATGGGGTCCGGGGCCCTTTGCTAAGGGCTGTCCGGTCTCTGTATGACCGGAGCAGGAGCTGTGTTCGCATTGCCGGCAGTAAGTCAGACCTGTTCCTGGTGCATGTTGGACTCCGCCAGGGCTGCCCTTTGTCACCGGTTCTGTTCATTATATTTATGGACAGAATTTCTAGGCGCAGCCAAGGACCGGAGGGGGCCTGGTTTAGGGACCCCAGGATTTCATCTCTGCTGTTTGCGGATGATGTTGTCCTGATGGCTTCTTCGAGCCAGGAGCGGCTGGGATGAGAATCAGCTCCTCCAAATTCGAGGCCATGGTTCTCGACCGGAAAAAGGTGGTTTGCCCTCTCCGGGTGGGTGATGAGTCTCTGCCCCAAGTGGAGGAGTACAAGTATCTTGGGGTCTTGTTCACGAGTGAGGGAAGGATGGAGCGGGAGATTGACAGGCGGATCGGTGCAGCGTCTGCAGTGATGCGGTTGCTGTATCTGTCCGTTGTGGTGAAGAAGGAGCTGAGCCGAAAGGCGAAGCTCTCGATTTACCGGTCAATCTACGTTGCTACCCTCATCTATGGCCATGAGCTCTGGGTAATGACCGAAAGGACAAGATCGCGGATACAAGCGGCCGAAATGGGTTTCCTCCGCAGAGTGGCTGGGCGCACCCTTAGGGATAGGGTGAGGATCTCGATCACACGGGAGGAGCTCGGAGTAGAGCCGCTGCTCCTACAAGTTGAGAGGAGCCAGCTGAGGTGGCTTGGGCATCTGCTCAGGATGCCTCCTGGACGCCTCCCTAGGGAGGTGTTCTGGGCATGTCCCACCGGGAGGAGGCCCCGGGGAAGACCCAGGACTATGTCTCTCGGCTGGCCTGGGAATGCCTTGGGATCCCACCGAAGGAGCTGGAGGACGTGTCTGGGGTGAGGGAAGTTTGGGAGTCCCTGCTTAGACTGCTGCCCCCGCGACCCGGCTCCGAATAAGCAGAAGAAAATGGATGGATGGAGATTAATAAAACAGGATTTGGGTTGACAGTGGCACATGTTATACTACACATATTTTACTATATATGATGCAGTTTTCTTCTTATAGATTCAAGTTTCCACGCTGAAATTGCAGCCCAGTCCTTCTTATCTTGGCCTACATCATTAGGGTATAATACTCCCTACTACAGAAGCATAGTCAATGTGGACTGAACTAGACTGGAATTTACAACACCATCACATTGTCTTGAGGGCCCTGAGCTGATGGTAAATAAATTTCTCCTTAGTTAGAACTCTTAACGTCATGTCTCTTCTCTTTAACTCTTCGGCAACAATTTATTCTACAACACAGTCTTTAGTCAGTGTGACCTGCTGTGATTACCCAGAAGCCTCTGCTCATAATAACTGCATTATTGTTCATTCTAACATCGCTGTGTTGTTATTGGTGCAGCGTTGTAGCTTCAGGGCCTGTGGGCGTACAGTTGTCTATCAGTAAAATACATAATGAGCCGTGTGTGTGTAATTCAGATATGTAGTTTCAGTAAAAGGTAATAGTCGTAGTAATTTACATCATGGAAAACAAGAGGACATGGCATCACGCAGCCAACATTCTTCTTCTTCTCCCATAAATGAACTCCGCTTCACTTCCTCCGGGCTGCGGCCATAAGCTTGTGGTTCAAATAAAAACGCTAAATGTTGCTACATCATTTGTTTTGTGAATGTTCTCTCACCCCAGGACGAGGTCTGCGCAGTGTTCTCTGTAATTTAGCCACTTTGCCAGCCTTCTCAGTCAATCCCATGATCCTTCGGGAAACATTCAAACAATACCATGCCCTTCTGGTCCATATTTTACTACGCAGTGGTATTATGGCTGTACAGCTTTGCCAAAACACATTATACTGGAATATAGAGAGGAAAATGAAAAGCACAGATACTACGGTGAGTAAAGTCAATAAAAGTGTTTTAGGACACTCGGGAGAACTGGATTTAAGACGCTCTTCCTGCTTTCACTCCTGGATACCCTGCATTAGGAATATAATTATTCTCAGTCCACAACCTGTGTAATTTACATATCTCTTGCGTCTGAGAATGGATTGATCAGATTTGTGGTAGTCAGCAGCTGAGGTTTTACGGCTTGAGTCAGAGACAGAACCTGGCTCCGCTGTAGTGCTCCATGTTAAAGGTGATGCAAGCCACATTTCTGATTTCTGATTTGATTGCTAAGTCAAATCGATTTTCCACTTTACGTTGCAAAGTTCGCTGTCATATTTCAGCACATTATACAAAGCCAATTCAGATTGTTTCAAGACTTTATCTCTCTGTAATGCCTATCTTAGAATATTCTATTAATGATCTTAAACGGAGGCGTGTCCATAGCTTCACACGCTGACTGCACAGTGAGACCGCGGTTTAGTTTTTACAGCAGCACCAGCGCAGTCAGACTCAAACCACAGCGCTCAGCCTCCACACTGAGTTAATGATACTTTCTATTAACATTTACAACCTACACACATGTAATGATGTTTCACCCACTACATTGTATATGGTTTCAGGCACTTTTCCCTTTTGGACGGGGTTCATCTGACTGCTTCTATTGTCAAAATAAGGCATGGGTGGAGGGAAGAATGAAAAAGTGCAACATTTGAAATATATTATATGCATGATCATTATGAGTCATGGTCTGGATCTGCACATTACATATTTGTCAAAGAACAGTCAGTTCTGTGCTGCATTGAAAACACCTGTTGAGTGATTTGTCATTGTAGTCTCTCTGACTAATTTCCTTTATTCAGATTTTTTGTAAACAGTTCAGCACCATTAGCACGGCATTAGTCAGTTCACTTTCCGCTCAAACAGATGAACTGAATTTGGAAAGGTCTTGTCTTGTACCTGAGCATCATATTCTGTTCAATTCAACTTTATTGATATAGCACAAGCCACAAAAAACAAAACAAAAAACAACAAATCACGTGATACATAGGAAAAGAACAATAAAACACCAAGATATCCTCTCTAGCGAGTATTAATTGCCAGGGAGAAGAGGTACTATAAGTGCAGTTCAGTGGAGTTTCTTAAAGGACACGTCTTTGTGGTATCGAAATTACTACTAAAACTCAATCTTTTTCCTCATTATCAAATTCAAGTTTTAGTTTTTAGGATTGTGAACGTTATTTGACCCTCTGTAAATATGTGCATTACACTTTTGAGTCAACCGCAATCCACTTATGTTTAGTGACTGTTTAGTGGAGGTGACAGTGGCTCAGTTGGTAGAGGGTTCAAATCCCGCTCATGGCTCACACTCAGTTGGCAGAGGCAGAACATTCAGATTCAAATGACCCACAAGTTCAATTATTTTTTGTTCTGCTCTTATAATAACTTTTCATTATTCTTTTAAAGTGTTGGGCATCAAATGTGGTGGTGAGTTTGGCTTATAAATGCATCATTGAACACATCACGACTCCAGGAATGTTCTCTCCCACTTAACATTTATCACAGATGCATGTATGTTTAGTGTTGCTATCTGGATAATTGATTAACATCTGAAGATAACGATGGATTTTCTTAAAGACAGAGCATTTTGGATTTAAAAAAAAAATGTTTCTATGTGCTATCCCTCACTTTAGATGATTTATTTGCCTGAATCGAAGCGTTCAGCTCTAGTTTCAGACTGTAGGGCCAACGTAAACCTTGTCACAACTGTGAATTCCTGACTGGACTACAGCTTCCAGGCCAAGCTGGATGTGGGCTGGATAAATACACGAGATAAGCCCAGCCCAGCAACCGGAGCACAGGAAGGACCATCTCTGCAAAGCAAGCTGCTGTTAAAAGGTCAAAGGTGATTTTGGTGAAGATCAGCGCTCAGTTATGACTAATCACACATTTGCAAATAAGCATAGATGAGCTAACTTGCCAAGCATTAAATAAGATGGAAATATTTCAGTATTTGTCTGAGGGTAAAATAAAAAAATGCATAGAAAACCAGGGTACAAACACCCAAGGCCCTACGTCTGTATAGAAAACTTTAAAAGCCTTTATCACATTTTTAGCTGTAAAGGATAAGCACTTAGGCACTGATATGTTTCAGCCAATACAGCCTTCATCAGGGCACAAGGACAAACACAGGTGAGAGGTGAGCCTCTGTGGTACAACTGCCACACTGAAATATTTAAAAGTTAAGAGTAAGTAAGAACTAAACAGTTTGTAAAGGGTGCAATGGTTCAAATGAGTTGTATCCTGCCATACTAACTGTGGGCTAAAATATATTTCAAGAATGAGTGTTCAATAGTGTTCATGAGTTCAAATAAGTGGTATATTAAAGGTGCAGTATGTAAGTTTTTGGCTGCATGTCTGTCACTTGCTTGTCTCCATAGAGATGTTATTACTTTATCTGGAATGTCCAGTTTTTATTGCTTAAAACAATGCATTCTTACTGTGAGCGGGTCCATAGATCTGACCTGTAGCTTGGATAAAGACATACTTTTAATTCCATACAGTGAAGCATTCTGGGAATTGCATCTTCATAGTGCCCCAGTAACATCTAGTGTCCCTTTAAGGACAAAGGTGTGAGCTTGACTAAAGTGTATGAGACTGGCCTTTTCTAAAATGTGGAGCTTCATTAAAATGCAACACTTCAAGTCTATGTGAAGATAGCATAAGTCTTTATTGTCTCCAAATGGAGAAATTTGTCTTGGACAAACTCAATTTCATACAAAGTACAGTACTCAATACTCTAATCCTCTAACCGAGAGCTACAGAATCCACAGAAGAGAAAAAGGCAGTACAGCATTGAAGCATTAAATAGCCCCA
Organism: Periophthalmus magnuspinnatus; assembly: GCF_009829125.3. Lineage (NCBI taxonomy): Eukaryota > Metazoa > Chordata > Actinopteri > Gobiiformes > Gobiidae > Periophthalmus > Periophthalmus magnuspinnatus. Next base: position 30,830,104 of record NC_047135.1, on the reverse strand, counting down.
TGGTTCCCAAAGTGTGGTCCAGGGGAGCCATGCAGGGGGCCCCCAGGAGGCAGTCCACACAACAAGCAAGAAAGAAAATTGAGTTTTAAATGAACTAAGATAGCCTATTTGTTTATATTCCTTTGTATTAATATTAAGCCCACATGAATATAATGTTTTTACATATCATTTACATAAGTCTAAGGAGAAAACGCTGTTTATCCTTTTATATATAGTGTGAAATATTAGGGGCCCTCGTGATAGATGGATAGAGGGGCCGCGGCACAGCAGACTTTGGGAATGACAGGACTAGACTGTACTCATGTTCCATGTTGCAGTGTTGATCCTGGGTCTAATGTGGGAAAGTGAATTTGAATAAATAAAGCCTATATGAATAGCCGTAGGGCAGTAATTCACCCTGTACTTTGTGTATTAGAGTTTTACCAGAGCTCCAAAAGTAGGTCTTGAAAACAACGTGTTATCCCTTTCCCCTGTTTGATCAGGCTTAGAGGAGGCCGTCGTTGGGGTCTGCGTGGTCGGACCTTTGTGACTGCTTGGCAAGAAAAGTGCATTTTTCAGAACTAGAAACACAAATGGTGACTTAGGGCTTTCAAAACCTCCATCAATCCATAAATCGGGTCTAACAAAGTCACCGACACTCTGATAATAATAACACCGGGCGTGTTATTCGAACCCATACTAAGACATTTTGGCTTGCAGAAGAACGATTTCACAGCATTGAGTGAAAAGTACCCAATATGGCAACGCTACAACTCTATTTTATGTCCGGTGTGAAGGACATGTGTTAGACGCAGCTAATACCTTAAACATAAGCTAGCAAGGTTGAATTATAAAAGGCAGCTCACTTTTAAACAATCGGCCCTCCCTTTCCTTGTTCCGTGGTAATGTTTTGTAAATACAAATGCAAATGTAAGTTCATTTCCCAGATCTCTCATTAGTAACAAAACAACCCTGCCTCATTTTAGATAAACATAAAATTCACCACCAAATGGCAACAGCAAGTATAATATCAAAAGCATGTAAAACTGTCAGTATTATCCCCGTAGGTTTCTTTTAAGCTCGCTGTATCCATAAGTACCATTTGTTTAACATTAGAGAGCGTCCCATGTGGTAAAACATCAGGCCAGAGTTTGAGAGCTGCATTATTTATTGGAGCTGGCTGATTCTCATGGGGCCTGTGTCAGACTGATGTCTTGTGGGGAAACGTCCAGATTGTGAGTTGAAGTGCGGGCCACTGGGACCAATGCAAATCATGTCAATGTTAAACACTGTGAAATGGGTTAAAGAATAGTTTACCTAGAATGAACCAAGATATAGTGGATTACACGCAGTTAAAGGGACCGTGCCTGATTTTTACATTCTTATTAATATAAAACACATAAGTTTAAAGTCTTTCCTCACTTTCCCAGCACATAGTATCACAATCATTCACTTTATTTGCACATTTTTAAAGAATTATTTACATTTATGAGCACCAGCATTACTTCCTGGTTCGCTGACTTTATAATTAGAGGCAAACAGCACACAATAGTCGCATTTTGACCATAACAGCTGCTTTTACAATAAATCTGCAAAAATAAATGAGATGTTATAACGTGAATGAAATGGTACAGCCCGTTTAAGCACAGACAGATAATGCTCAGGCTAATTCCACACACAAGCACAACCTCTCCTCTCCTGACAGCATAATGGTCTGTCTGTACCATTCATAGCCAACATGCAACAAACCACTTCCTATTCACCACAAAGACAGAAGCAAGGGGTGGAAATTCCTCAGGGCTCTTTTATTATGATCATTGCACTTTCTCTGCCTGTTAAATAGCTGTCAGTTTTGGACAGGAATCCAGTTTGAACACAGATACCCCCCAAAAATCACATTTTCAAGCCACTTCACTTCCAAATGTGTAATGATTTTTACAGTCAGCCTCCACATAAACCACAATGGAGTGGTTGGAAGCACAGAATCAGGATGAGGGATGACTATGGACGTGTGAGACAAAAGCGCTTCCCCTTTGTACCACAGAACAAGCAGGACATGTGAGGACACCCCTAACCCAACGGGACAAGACCGTTTTAGTGCTAACTTTTATGCATTAACCTTCTTCAACCTCTTGGCCCTAATTTGCTTTTCTCTGCAACTGTTTTGGCTGCTGGGGGTTACCTGCCATGCATCGCACAAAACAATAAAGTTTGGGAAGCGAAAGCATTACTCATACTTTCCTGAATGGGATTTGCACTGCCAGCTCTGGGTTCGAAGAATTCAAGTCCAAACTGCACAAACCAGTGAAAACGAGAACAATGGTGTAAAGACTCATAAAGTGTATTGGTAAAGTAGTGTGAAGGTGCTACTAGTAACAGTGTAGCTGGTAATAAAGACCATATTTCCCATAAACCATCTCTTCCTGAGGTGTGTGTCATAAAAAGAGTTGGCGTTACTTTATAAAGATGTTGGCAATTGATGATTATTGATGATAATTCCTGTAAAGTGAAGTGTTTTCTTCAGATCTATTAAGATATAGTAACTCTGCTAAGATCACATGCTTGTAAAAAAGAAAGAAAAAAAAGAAAATCCAAAGCTTTGACGTCACTTGTCCTCATTAATCAAGTTATAACATTCACTCCCAATGCTTTGTCCACTGATCCAAATGTTGGTTCCAGTCCTACTCTCGACATAAACAGAATCGGCAGAGCGGTCAGGTTGATGGTGCGATTCCAGCTCCCACAGACGAATGCTGTCGTTGTGTTTTTGGCAAGACACTTAACCCACCTAACCCCCATCACTTGCGTACCTTGAGGGCCTTGATGGTGGAAAAGCGCAGTATAAAAATGTAACATAAAACATTTACCATAAAAATTTGACCGTTTACTTTGTGGTGGCAAATTACAAATGTAGCCGTAGCTGCCGTGGGGCTAACTGTCAGAAACATGGCTACTGCTGGACTATGCCAAAGCACTTTCAGACTCATTCACACAGTTATGTTCATTTCGTGAAGACCTGGAGACATTAACTGTACAGGCGTCATTCCCCATGAACTGAATATGTATAGATTTTAGTCCCCACAGTGTGATAAATACCCCCGCACACACATGCACATTGATACATAGGCAGGTTTGGTGAAATATTTTGCCAAACAACTTTATGATGATATAAAGATGAGCGTTCTACTTGCAATGCCCTGAGCTGAAAAGGCACGGTGACCTCAGACTTACACAATGTGGGTTAGGTTAATTTGGGGTCGACTTCAAACCGTTATCCATTTATTTACACTAGAGTTAGACCACCACTAGGGACCAAACCTGCTTCACCTCAGGTAATTGTTCACTTATCACTTAAACGGGGCTTTTCATTTCTGCTGAAGTTCACCCTCATTCCTCTGTTTTCGGTGACATCACTGTGAGACAATGTGGCCTGATCCCGGGGCCTGGTCTGATTAAAGGACAGATGATACACCTACCACACCGGTCGCCGCAGCAACGAATTGCCGCAAATTGCTCAGAGTGTGGCGGTCATTTCCTCGTTAAATGCTTAGGGGGGTCACACGGGCTAACATTACAACAATCGAGTGTCCTCAATCAAGTCCTCAGATTACTGTGGAGAGCAGCGACGTCGCGGAGAACATCAAATATCTCGGTGTTTTGGAGAATTTGAGGATAACTTTTTGGCTTTTGTTCATCCTGCATGGAACTCCTTCAGTGACTTTTTAACATAAATTTAAAAAATACGGGATAAGTTACAGCTTGTTGTTAGTATATCTCCAAAAAACTCTTGGCAACAAATGTGATCCAAGAAACAAACAGTGGTGATTATGGGTGTGGGCGAACTGTCTTAAAAAAAAAGAAAGAAAGAAAAACAAGAAATATTGACCCTACATAAATATGTCAGCTTTTTCTTCTAAATATTTGATTTGAAATGAACATAAATATTTTAAATGGATCATCCTGAAATCTAAATTATTCGCTTTGGATTGACTTAAAATAATTCATTTAAACATACATCATTCACATTTTTATTTATTTATTTTGTTTATTTATTTTTGTTATATTTTTTTATTTACTTTTTTTATTTTTTTCTGTCACTCAACAATCTACATATCCACAATGTAATATCAAATGGTCATGCCAGAAAGTTGATATCTTCTTTGCGCATTTCAATTTTATTCATATAGCACATTTAAAATACAACTTAAACTGCCCAAAGTGGTTCACATAAACAACAATACACAAAAACAGACATGCATAAAATACGACACATAACAAGAACACAATCATCATAAAGATGTCTGCGTAATCCCACAGTCGTCCACTAGGAATCATAATAAAGCAAAATATCTTGAAAATGAGACTTGTATGAAGGTCGTATTCGTAAGCCCTTTCCACGTTTTGCATTCTCAACAGATAAAATATTCAGTTTTTGTATTCAAATATGTCAAAATCAACGGACCTGTCAAAACATTTATACAACAAACTGTTAGTGAGAGTGATGGCTCCTCTGCCCGCTGCTCTTGCCCTGCTCGGTGTGTGCAGATGTCAACATGACTAACAACCCGTCCACCATGGCAGAAAGTGAGGCTTAAAAACAGCTTTCTACATATTTGGCTCGCATTCAAGTCTTTATCTCTCGTGTTTGTGAACCTATTTGGAAAGGGTCCACTCACAGACCCCATAGTTGACACACAATACATTTAAATCCATCTGATAGACAAATAAACAGAGTATGTAGAGCTATATTTCATTTTGAGTGGTAGAGCGGAGCGAGCACGTCACACTACGCAGACCCGTCTCTGCGCTGAGTGATGCAGACCACAGATGAAGAGAATGTTCCTGTTTTATTTCATTTACGTAAAGTCAAACAGTACACCTCACGTCCAGGATAAACACACTAATAAACAACTTCCTCCTGCAGGGACTCGTCATTATTCATGTAAATGCGTTGACAAATTAAAAAGTAGTTGTTTAGGAGATTTCACAATTGTAGGTTTTAGTTCAAATCCTGATGAAATGTGCTGTATGTGAGGATGAACTGACACAATTTACAATATACACCAGATTTTTTTTTCATTTTTTGCCATTCATTAGAACTTCTGGTACTTTGTCAACATCTTATTAGCCTTAAAGAGTCCATATTACTCTATTTCCTGATGTGTGTTATAATGTTTCCTCATCACAAACATATCTGGAGTTGTGTTGTGTTTCATTCACACATGTTTAACACACAGAACCTGCATATTTAGGTTTACCCTGTTCCAGCAACTCATGGCCATGGAATTTCCCATCTCTATTGAACACAAAAAAAAGGTAAAAGGTAGCAGTTAACTTGAAAACTACCGCTACATGACATCACAAGGTGGAACAGAGCATGTTGAGCTTTGGAGATGTAACTAATAATAAAAAGATTACTAAAACATGTGTGAATGAAACAAAACACAACTCTGGGTATGTTTTTGAGCAGGTAACAACATTATAACATGACTTAAAGCTCATAAGAGTCAATTTTGTGTAATATAGGACCTTTAATAAAGCAGGAACAGACTTAATTCATAATGAACAAATTGTTTTTTTTAGGTACGACAACGTGTCATACCAATACCTTTCCTCCCCCAACTTTTCAGATGTTAGTGCTATTTCAAAGATAACAAAATAGCCCAATAAATTCTACAAAAATCTTAAACTCTATACATAGACCTTTGGAGCAGAGTTTCATATTTGGAATTATCATATCATTATCAGTATCATAGCAACCAAAGAGCCAATCCGGAGCAAAACTGTTGAAGGTAATGCCCCTTCCCTTCCCTCCCGCAGTCCTAGTTTGGCAGGGAGCAGGCACTTAGCAACGCTGTCAATCAAACCTGTTGCTAACGGTAGCAGGAGTGACTTCAGGTAAAAAAGGCACCTGATTCGTCTGTTGTTAATGTTCATATTTTGAGTTGTGGACACAATAGTGAAATAAAAACACCAGAATCATGTAAAGCACGTTAATGCAAACAGTTTAAGCCCCAAATGACGAGTCTGACAGCAGCAGTTACAGAGAAAGAGGCCACAGTTTTCTAATATAAAGTGAATTGGGAGCAAAGTCGATGAAACCGGAAGCGTGCACTTAATCACTTCCTGTTTGGAACGTGGCAGCTAGCACGTTAGATATGCCTGTTTATAAATACAGTCCACAAATCTATATTTATATTACACATTTGAGGAATGAAAAGAAATCTGTGTGGTGCTGTATTGCATTAAATTGCCTGAACTGGTATTGCTCAGTGAACACATATTTACTCATTTGTTTATCTTTCAACTTTTGGGAGTCGACCACCCAGCCCAAGTTTATATCTACTGTCAAATTCAAGAAATGTTGGCTTACTGTTTCTTAATGCATCCGATGATAGAGGTCTAAGTTGGCGCATTACAGGCATAGTTTCCTTATCGTGTAGACTAACGGAAAAGGTGAGACCGGGCCATGCAGCACAAACTATCATAAGAGAAGTTGAGCACGATTCAAAGTGAAATGTTTAATGATTACTTTGACTTTCATTTCATTTCCTGTTTCTTTGTTTGTGTTTCTTGATTGGCTCGAACAAAGAAACAACCAGACATTCAAGACATTTTTGGAAGATGCATCAAATCGATTAATTTCATCTAGGTTTCTGTTTTAGGGCAGCTTTGAAAGTCCAACCAAGATAAACATATTTTAAGTTCTTATTTTTCCATACTTTCTTCCTAAAGTTCACATCGTTCCCTTTTGTTTTGCTGATTATCAAACGCAGAACAACAGATTACACCCAGATGTTCGCGCTACGGGTTCAAGAGCCATGGTGGATGCACATTAAAAGGATTCGATGCGATTTACTCCTAATTAGAGAAACACAAATAACATAAATCCAAGTGCGTATGTCATGATTTCTTTCAAGGAGCGTTCAGTTATCCAAAAACACATCGCTGGGAGTGACGCTCGGTTTAATTACTGAGACTGGGTTTGTAGGCTGAGCTCACACTGTGTCAGGGCTGAGGTAATGATAACAAATAGCTCATGAACTCAAGGGTTTGTGCATAAAATCATCATTGACTGGGTTAATAGTCAGCACTTTCACTTACAAATTGTATTAAGTTTGTAATCCGTTCATCTATGTAGAAATAGCTATAAGAAATATATACACAGTGTCTCAATTGCCTTTGTGATTACACTTTAAAATTGTAATCACAAAGGCAATTGATAAGATATATTAATTAAATTTGATCTGTTGTACTCCGTGGTTATGAAAGTTTTTAATCACATTGCATTTTTGTATTTCAGGCATTCTGTTGATTAAAGAGACATCCTTTTTAATGAAATGGCTGTTCCTTAAGAGAAGGCACAGTGGATTTCAACTATGTCAAAGATATCGTGTATTGAACAAAGATACAGGACATTACTGGACTAAAGCAAAAGATAACAGATACGATTGCAATCATTGATGAAGCTATGCAGCAGTGAACATGGCAAGAAATCCAGTCTTAATGCGCTTTGTGCGACTAATGGCGCCGATTAAAGGAGGTAAACAACTTTGTAAACCGCGGAGTACAGTAGAACAAGTCTGATTAAAATATCTTATCAATTGCCTTTAAATTGTAAAGACACTATATATACTGTAGACCACATGTGTCAAACTCAAGGCCCGGGGGCCAAATGCGGCCCGTCATGTCATTTATGTGGCCCGTAACAAGGTAAATTTAAATGTATGACTGTCTTAAAATGCAGTTTATCAGGAGTTACGCAGTTACACAAACATATTTTTTTTATATCTTGAGATGAACCATTTTGCTGATGTGGCCCTTGGTGAAATTGAGTTTGAGTTTGAGAAACTGAGTTCTGACTGGAGCTGCTCACTTTGCAGTTTGGGTTTGGGTTCTTCATTCTAGTCTAAAATAGTGGAGGATTTTTGCATGCTTTTGCTGATTGGTAGTGTTCATAGACGCATTCATAGACTGGCTGACCTGTTGGCCTCTCCCTCCTTATGTGACTCTAACCTGCTCTGATGAAGTGTAAAACAGGTGACATCATACTTGTAACTTCCTGGGCCCAACCGGAGCGAATGACCGCAAATCAGGTCAGTCCCAGAGTAAGAAACTCCATCTTGTGTCAATGTGTGAATGTAAATGTGCATGTGGAGACGCTGCATAGAAATGAGAGTAGATGGAAAACTGATAGTACTTGTCCTACACTTAAAACAAGAACTCTTTAGCCATTGTTCATTTTATTTTATATTTGAAAAGTTAATTTAAGTGTAATTAGAAAAGGTAGAAAAGGTAGAAAATGCACCTGTTACCTAACAAAACTGCATCCTTAGTAGTAAACGCATAATCTTCAAATAAATGTGTATTTCTAGACCATTTTAAAAGCAGAGCAGCTCAAAAACTTACATTAAAACAAGCCGTAGCCATCACACAAGAACAATGTATGCTATTAACAGTGTGTAGAATTATGATCTTAAACTGGCTCATAAAACCAAGTAAAACATAATAGAAGTCTGGGTGTAATATAAAGGAGTTTGAAGGGCAGTAAATCAGCTGATTAGACCCTGGCTGCAGCGGTAAATGGTATAAAAAATAATGGTACCCTGCAGGGGGTCTGTGTGTGACTTCACCTACATTCATACACTTTCATGTGAACCTGCATGTGTAAAAAGTACTGGGTAATAAGTCATTGTTATTGTAATAATGTGGAATTCCTGTGGACCTGCATCAGCTCATAAATACAGCCTGTTAGGTCCCACTGATGAATGATTTACTGTAGGGCGAGTGTAGCCGGGCACATGGGACAGTACAGTAGGCTAACCCCCGTGCTCTAGTGAATTAGGTAATCTAGCTTCTCAAAGTATATCATCGTTTAGCAAAGTGAGTTTTGTCAAAGCAGAGCAAAATAACCTGATTAGACCCATTCATTTTATGAGACAAACATGAACCACTACAATCGCCCATCAAATTTATTCCACATACTAACCTTAGGACTAGTGAGTAATGCATATACTGTTGTTGTGTTCTTGTGCAAGACACTACACACTCGGCCCTGCCTTCTGTAGTAACATAAACTTTGCATAGAAAAAACACTATATGAATGAATGCAAATGAGATGTTTTTTTCAATTTCTGATCTGTTTCCGTGTCCATCCAGGTCTTACCATCATCCAACAGTATTTACCACATCCTCTAGTGTGAAAAATAACAGTAGTCCACAGGTTTTAGATAGCAGAGAGACAGAGGGAGTAAAACAGGGCTAAACATGAGCTCATGACTGTAACAGTAGTGTAACTCTGGTGTGAAGCTTGTAAAACCTGCATTACGTCAGAGTGTAGGGGTTATAAAGGACCTGTGCTGTTCGTTAGCTGTATAAAATATGTAATTTTTTTTTTTTATGAACACGTGGACGGTATAGCGGCCAAACGTCATTGTGATTTAAAGATATTTATCAGTTACATCCTTACATTTTGTGTGTTTCACCAATATCACGTCTCTCAAATTGAATCAAGGCTGTACATAAGTTGTTTTTATAGCTTTAATAACGTCCGGAAACATTACTGAAGCATTATTGTTAAAACTATACATCTTCTAACTCAAACCCAGCAGATCCAAGCGTTGTTCGGTCATTTGTGAAATTCTTAATAGGTAAAACACTTAATTTATAGTTCATTTAAATTTAAATGACTTGTTTGTTGAGGTCATATCCCCACTGTCCTGCTTTTAACTTGCGCTGATTGTGATGTAAGTATAACAGTCAGTCTGAATCTGTATTATCAAATCAAATAGAAATGCTCCTTATGTGATTCTAACCTGCACTGATGAAGTGTAAAACAGGTGACATCATAATTGTAACTTCCTGGGCCCAACCGGAGCGAATGACCCTAAATCAGGTCAGTCCCTGTGGCAGTGTGTGCGCTGTGCCCCTCACATTCAGTCCTGTAACCGTTCTGTGCTTTTACAGCTGCTTCCATTACATTGGACTTTTTATTTTCCCAGTCTGGACTAAATATCTTCCATGAGTCCCAGCCCCCTCCTTCCCTTCTTCTCTCGGTTGCAGCAGAAGTGTATAATATATGGAGGTGTGTGTGTGTGTGTGTGTGTGTGTGTGCTCCGCTGCAGCAGGGGGTCAGCTACCTGGCATCCAGATGTGGAGCTGGCTAATTGTAACACAGCTATTGTTTTGTAGACCAAATCACACATTGTAACTGAATGGTCAATAAACAACAATAAACAGTGTTGTGAAATTACTGCTGATTCAAAAGTTTGCTGCAGAACATTCATGAACGTTTAAGTGAAACTCAGAGGAGGGAGCATGTGCTTGGAAGTGCTGCTCGTAATATTACTCCAGTTACAACAGTAAAATTAAAGCTACATTCATGTTGTTTACTTTTGCATTTGCATGAGTAAGTATTAGGGCTAAAGAGTGTAGTATATGTCCAGAGTAAACACATATGTAGAAGCAAATCAATGAAACTACTGTTCCTGCACTTTGTAAAAGGGGTGATCTAATACTGAGAGAGGAAAATGGAGTAAAGAGATGATCTTATTGGAGTTAGTCTTTCTTTCAAGTTGAATTATTCCATTTATTAATTGTTAATTATGTACAATAAGGAAAAATAGCAGGGACTCGTAACACATGATTTTACTGGTTCAATGATAAGTTTCTTTGAATAAAAAGCTACCAAAATGTAGACTTGCTCAAACAACTTACTGCAAGTGTGTAGAAGCAAACATTACAAAGATATAGCATTGGAGCTTTAAATGTAAATCACACTGGAGCATTCGGTTTAGATTTGTAAAATGGCAGGGCAGCCAAGTTGAATGAGTCAAGATATTCAACCCCCAGTGAATGAAAAACAATTACAGGCCAATATTCAAATTTTCCTTGCTGAATTTGGTTCACTTTTGCCCTAGACATACAGCACAGACATGATAATTCAAAAACACCCGACAAAAATGATATTTTGAGAAATGGGAAGTGAATTTAAGGGCTGCCAAATCTCCCTTTCGTGTTCTCCGCTCGCTGCAGCCGTTTTCCATTATCAGTGCCCAAACTAGCTTGTTAAAAAGAGTGAAACTCTAACCACACTTTTCAAAATTACAGAATTCCTCCATAAATGGCCAACCCTCCCTGTGGCAATATATATATATATGTACGCTGGGTTCAGAGTTGAGGTGAGACCGCCATACCATTACCATAAGCACACATGTACACCATACTCTACAGGGATATTACAAACAACAACATAAAACACATCAAAATCACCCGACAACACGCAACACTAAAATGCACATATTTAACCTGTGAATGCTCCATTTCTATAGGAACTTTTAATTCAATTCTAATTCAAAATAAAAAAAAGTCTTAATATATATGAGTATAACATAACAAATAACTTGAAGGTGGAAAATACTCCCCACAATTTTCTGGGATTGTAAGACCAAATCCTACAGCGAAGAGTAACAAAAGTTTTTTCCGTCTTTGGCCAGTTCACTTTTGGACTACATTTTAATGGGTTTAGAAATGGTAGAGATAATAAAACAACTTTTCTCATTTTAGTGACAGCTGGCATTTAATTTCCCTGGTGTGCAGTATCCACATGCCTGCCAATGCGTAATTACCTGAGATAGTGCCACAAATAAGACTAATAAACTGTCCCACCCAAACAACTGTTTATACAAAGCTCGGTAGGCCACATTCACTCTGCTTTTAGTTGTAACTACATGGGATACTTTTGATACCAGCCTGGGGAGTGAGAATGGTACAAGATCAAACCACAAGTCTCTCACACGTAGGCACAGCACCGCTCGGTTGCAAAAGACTAATTCTATGTTTTCTCTTCGGAGGGAAATTGATGCAATTTTGGGCATAATTGTTTCAAAACTACTGGCTAATTATGACCTTTTGAAAACAAAGCTTACAGATTCAGTGTGACATTTCGCTGCGCCTGCAAAATATAAATGCCCTCGCGCACTGACTGAAGCCGGGTAAAACTTTAATAATGAAAACAAGCATGCCCCAACAGAGAGGAGAGCTATTCATGGAGCTCCACTCTCTGACCTTCATTATGCTTAAAGAAAACAGAGCTAAACACAGACAGAAGCAAATGAAAACAACAGCGCTTTCTTACAGTGCCTCTAGGGGCCACCAGGTGTCAGCGAGTGGACTGACTATGGATTTTACAGCAGGACTTTTTCAACCCAACTCTACCCCTATGGGAAATCATTACTGCGCCGGCACCATAATGAAAAGCATGATGAGTGAGTGACCCCTGAAAAATCCCTTTAAAAGAGTTAACAGGTTTCAGAGCCAAGGTATTCAGCGCTTTGACCTTTACAACTGTTTCCTGTCCCTTTAATTGGCTGTGGTTTAAATTTGAATGATTTTGTCTGATTAAAGGGATGTGCAAATGTGTTTGTTGACTAACTGTGCTGGAATAACCTCACAGCTCCAGTGGGAAAATATGAAAAAAACATATATAGAAATGAAAACGCTCGTTGGAACAGTTTTGTCATTTCATTACTTACAGTCAAGAGCAGCTACAGATATTATTTTCTAGGTGGAGCTAAAGGGAGCTAAGGGGATGTGGAGCTCATGGTATTTAGATCCTTTTAACAGTGAAGCGTGCATCCCCCTCGCTCCCATGTTTACAAATTCACTTGGCCCTATAGTAATTCCTAAACCTTATGTGTTTTACTTTAACCTCAGTTTGAACTCTTGTAGATGCCATTTAAGCATTTTAACCGCTTTGACTTTTAGGCTTGGATTTATATTGAGTGGTACGTGTTTGGACGTTTGGAAGTTATTAATTTAATCTGTGTCAAACGCTTCAGTGACCAACACCAATCGCTCACACAAGCACTACATCCACTGCAGTAAGCACTGATCTGAGTTTCTGCTTTGTAAACTGCATTTTTAACAGTCATTTCCAGGGCTATAAACGTTTTTCATAGTCTCTTCATTGCCAATTAGGGTATCACTAACAAGTAACACAATTCTGATAATGAAATAAGACGTTTTTCTTCCAATATTTTGAGTAACTGAGTTGTCTGTGTGGATTAAGACAGATGCTGGTTTAGGATTAGGTTTGCAAATATGAAATAAGTTGCAGAAAGTGTTTTTTTCTGCTCCCTTGTTATACTTTGCTACCCTCTACTGGCACAAATCTCGATTGTTCAGATTTTGGTTTGAATGTAGGTGTTTTTTTTCCATAGGTCTTAGGTCTGAATGCTGGGAAATGTGCAGCTTGCCTTTTGGCTGCAGAGGCTCCTGTCAGAGTCAGGGGAGGTTGGACAAGCAGAACTAAAACACAGCGGTTAAAGCCATAGAACTGGATTTGAGCCATAGACAATACTCTGCTATGCCTCACACTTCACCACCAGTCAACACTACTTAAAGGGGCACTGTGTAACTTTCCTGGTGGACGGACCGCCACCTGCTGTGTCCATGGAGTTCGGTCTTTGCATAAAATGTTCCACAGTAAGAAAACAAAACTCCAAAAAAGAAAAGAAAAGAAAACAAAAAAACCCAGACTGACCTGCAACTTGACTCAGTGATGTGACGTCATCTCTAGCAGGTACCAGACCCTCCACCATAAAAGTTATGTCGCGCATGAGGTACGTTTGGTTAACAATAAATTCTAAAAAGGCCAATGTGATGTTTATAAGACAGTATTATTATGCTAGCAGTTCTATTTCTCTCTTATCTTGACAAGCTACACTTTGCTACACTTCCGAAACTTTCAACACTTAACAAAAATAAGTCTGGCCTGGAACAAATCACAATAATGTAAAGTTGATTCAGAAATTCAAGAAGCAGACCTAAAAAAAAAAACATTAGTCAGCCATTCTGGATATAGATTTGTGCTTTGAGACATTACCAACAGACCTAAAGGAACTAAATCAGAGAAGCCAGACCTTTACCTTATAGATTCAATCAGCAGATGGCGCTGTTACTGAGAAACTTTGGCATACAGGTATTTTACAGCGTCATCAAATGTGATAAATCATTTTAATCCACATTTTAGGACTACTACAACCAGAATCAACTAAAACAAACAAACAAACAAGCAAACAAACAACCCCCCCCCCCCCCCCACACACACACACACACACGCAAATAAACAAACAAACAACAACAGCGAAAATACTATTTTATTTTAAAAATGCATGGTTTGTGCCCTTTATTTAGCCTGATATTAAGATTAAGTTGAATTAATGGACTTACATTGAAGCAGATGAGAAACATGGTGACATGTCACAATAGCGCCACACGGTGGCAGTGTTGACTCATATCAGATCCTCAGACCGTCTCCAGCGCAGACTTATAAACCTTTTACTTAATAACTATATATTATAGCAGGATAAATCACCTCCAGATCAGCCGCTCTGCTTTGGCCTTGGGCACATTAAATCAATGAGTGGAATAGTTTGCATTGCAGTTTTGTCTAGTTAATTAGACTTGAGTAAACAATGTATACCGCTGTACAATATACGTACAACTGATACTGCATTTATTTATACATGAATTATATCAAATCATACATGTACTGTGTATTATTAATCCATGTCATAAATGTGTAAATCTGAGCTCCCCAAAGCGTCCCAAACGTGTCCAGCAGCATCCTGCGCTCTGATTGGCTGCCTGGTTGATTGGGCCGCGCTCTGATTGGTGGAAAGTTCCTCGCGCAGACGGGCCGTCGTCAGTTGACTTTCTCGCCTGCGGCTGAAGTTTGGACTGTGGACGCTGCTGGAGGCAAAGTGGACAACCCCCGGGCTTATTCATGTCTGTACTGTCCCACTATTTTACGTAATGCGCGTAAAGGGCAGATAAAGTTATTTTCTTGTGTAGATCTTGTTTCTCGGAGTGTTGAGCGGACTGTCATTCACCAATCTGCCGCGGCGCTCACGTGTTTGACCGATCCGTTTATTTTACATTATCCGCTGGATTCACGCAAACACACGCGCTTTTCTGCTTGTCTTCTCTTTCTCTTTTCCTCTTGATTTTACTCGAGTAATTGTTTTGCGTGGGAAAGAGACGCGCGTTTATGTAATTTGTGATCTATGTTGCGTTTAATTCGTAAAATAAGTTTAGGGAAATAAAGTTAGTGCAGCGGAGGAGGACGTGCAGTGGACTTTTAGAGCATGGTGCATGTGGACAACTGCTGAGGAACCACAACTGTGTCATCATTACTGGAAATAAGACGGTAAGCTTTATCAGCAACTTCTTTAAGTAAGTGAACAGTTTGAATGATCAAACTAGTTGTTTTTGTTCCTAAAACTGATGCGGAATTAATAAAACTGCTCTGTAATTGTGAGAATAAGCAGATAATGTGTTCTTGTTCAGTAATAACATTTGTGACACATTGTACTGAACTTTTTTTGTTGCTTTATTTCATGTATTACATCTTGACATGGCATTTTAAGAAACATCTGTCACAGTTACAGTGTAAATGTCAGAAAATAGCCATCGACTATTTTCCATTCAGGCTGTGTTTTATTTGCGAAAGTTTACAACAAACAATTCATCTTTTAAGGAGAACGTGTCTAAACTGAATTGTGATATGATTTCTGAGGAGAGGGTGATGTAGTTCAAAGAGACAGAGCCACAAGTGACATGTAAGGTATGGTCCTGAGGAAAACTGATGGGGAGGAAAGATTAAACCCACTGTAAGCAGAGACAGGTGGTCAGAATACATCTATTAGAATAATTGTAGGTCCAGTGTCTGCTTCGAGTATAAAGGGATTTATACTAGGGTTCATGCAGTGATCAATGTCTTTTGGTGTTTGCAATAATACGTTTTTGAAGCCATGAAGTGATTGCCCTACTTCTTATTGTGTTATGTGTAGTGTTTGGGTCATTTTTGTGTGTTTTTCTATGCAGTATGTTGTATTATGGTTAAAATAACTATGAATGTTAAAAATGTGTTTTAACATGAAGCGTTGATCTTTTTGTTTGTGTTGTAAATACTTTCCTCTGTTGTTTTTTCAGATTGAAGAGGTTGAGTGTTCTTCTTTGAGTGATCTAAAATGGACTTTTTTTGGGTCTTTCTTCTGGTGTCAGAGATGGTCCTGATGTCCAGCGCTGCCCGAGGTAATTTATTCTTACAAATTACCTCATTTTAGTGGTGTCTCAAAGTACAAAATGACATTATGGGTATTTCTAATTTCTTGTGACAAAGACAAGTAGGTATGATAGATGTTAGCTTTACCTTTCAGCGTACAGCCGGTTGGTTTATGTGCTGTGTTGGTATGTGTGAGATTTTTATTTTTTTTTTTTAGCAACTCAAGGTTCAGAGTATAATAGATGCCTCCTTCCATTATCAGACAAGGCTCAGGATGTGGCCTCTACAGTGGAGATGGGGACAGTTCCCAGCATGCAGCACAACAGGCAGACGGTTGCAGAGTTGGCGCCTGTTCTCCAAATCACGCCAATGATGAGTTTTCAGTGGGAACAAAGCTGCATTCAGTGAAGCGAGGCCAAACCAGCGCACAGACACACAGACACGGGGCAGAAAGTAAACACGGGGCCATAGACCGCAAAGAGATGAGATTAGATTAGCCTATTAGGGATGTTTGCTGTGCAGTGCCACAGCACTTCCTCCCCCCTCTCCTGTCCCTGCAGTCAGTGCTCTGTCAGTGGGACCGTCCACAGGAGGTGGGCTGTTTTTTAAAAAGACAATAGTGAGAAACACAAACAACACAGAGTTACAAATGGTATGTTAGGATTCTGATGCTGTGGCAGTGCAATTAAATTATTTCTAATAATCTCTAATATGAACATATATATGTAAACATATACATATATAAACACTATAAACAGTTTGTTTTTATTTTTAATTCCTGCCCACCTCACTCCGACCTCTTGCAAAGTGTAACTGCAAAATATAATTTACCAGGTATATAAAGTGCAAAGTACCATGTAAGTCTTGTTGGCTAATTTTCACTACCTGGTTATAAATTGCATGAAATGGATTTGAATAATGACCAATATAACAATGTGATTTTGATTATATCTCAGCTACACAGTTAAATAAGGAGTGTAACGTAGACAGAGAAGAGCAGTGTGAGACCAAGAGTACAGGAGAAGGACAACAGAACAGATTCTATTAAACGCTTAAACATTGTGGTTAGGGTTAGGGCTGGGTTGTGGTTCTTCATGTGATAGGATGGAGTTAAGATACACAATACACTGAAACTGAGTGGCTTGTTTTTACTCAGTATTGTTTTATGTTTTATTTCAGTAGAAGTTACGTAGAGTATACAGAAACAGCATGTTATCTGAGTACAGTGGTTGCTACGTCATTGTTATTTTGTTGTTTTGATCTGCCATATTTAACTGTGGATTGCTTGCAGCTTTGTTTTACAATGAAACGGCAAATTAAGTTGTTGTAGCTGAAGAATAATGATTAGATTTGATACATGCTGTTCAACTAGTGGAAAGGGGGCATATTCAGGGCATTACATGTAATTTCCAAAGACAGCTCACCAAAATGAATCCATCCATTTCTCCAATGCATTTTAATGAAGTAATGATAGATAATAATTATAATAGATCACAATTATTATCATTTTTACTTAACTGTATTTAACAATATTTATTTGAAACAAAAGACTGGGAAATGGGCTGTTTTTATTGGCTACAACCATTTTCCACTTCACTTGAACTGCCTTAGAGTACAATTAATATTAGTGTGGAGACTACTGTGCTGTTCCAGGGAAAATAATGCTAACTGATGGTGGGCTTGCCGTGGCAACTGCCGAAACACAGAACAATAAAAGCATAATGCCACTTGAGGACATTTAAGGATCGAAAGCAACTGAATTTTGATTCTATTGGTCTGTTACATTTTGTTGCTGTACAATAACCGTAGTCATATGGCCACTTATTGTACATGCCTTATAGTTTGACTTTACTTGCAGTGTCTTTTTGAATCTTAACTGAGGCATGTTGATTATTTATGATTTATGCATATTTTTAATAGTTATTTCGTTTTGCATATTTCCTATTTCACTGCTGTTCTTGTACTTTGTGTTGCAACAAATAATGATTCTCTGTTCAGTATAAACCTGCAAAAAAAGTCTAAATATTATACAGAGAACTCAATTGCAGAGGCTTATGTAATCCCAGTGTTGAATGAGTGTCTGGCTTCTGTGTGACTGTCTGTGTATGCTGGGGCATGAGACAGAGCAGCTGATAGACTAGCATTCTCCACTGTACAGCACTGAGCTCAAATCTGAAGGTCAACACTATTTTAGTTCAACTGTTTCAAAAGTTAACCCAAGTTAGCCATCAGCAATGTTTGAAAATATACCAACCATACTATATACAGCCCTGTCCACTGTCCTGTTAATCTGCCAGGCCTAAAGATGGACTAAAGCTTGTGAAATTAATTATGTAATGGGTGTAATTAAAATTTTTGAAATGGCAAAGCTTAATATTCATTGTTGGTCCTTTTAGTGTTACTGCTGGTCATAAAACCAATAGTAAAATTTCAGTTGTGTGCAGGCTAATTGGAGCATGTGATGGTTAAAGCATATGTGTGTCAATGGCAAAGAGGCTGTGTGTTTTGTTCATTGGAATGAGTCTTATTTACTCCGATGGTTCTCTGTTGTTTTTTTTTTCCAAGACGCTGATGTAGAATCACTTGTTTATTCAGAGAGGGGTGATGCGCACAGGTTTGCATTTGTGGCTCCATGATACAGTTCTTCCTAAACATTATAATGCCTTCCAGGTGATCGCATTATAGACCACCCAATATCAGAACACAACAAAGCAGAAGGAGCAGCGAAGAAGTTGAAGAGAGCTACA
The DNA here is from genome assembly GCF_009829125.3 of Periophthalmus magnuspinnatus. Taxonomy (NCBI): domain Eukaryota; kingdom Metazoa; phylum Chordata; class Actinopteri; order Gobiiformes; family Gobiidae; genus Periophthalmus; species Periophthalmus magnuspinnatus. Next base: position 30,811,309 of record NC_047135.1, on the reverse strand, counting down.
AAGTGTATATGTGCAAAACAGGCAAACATTGACATGCATAAATTGAGATGCTAAATTTAAAGCGGGCAGGAAAACTTGCTAAACTGAAATGACTTAACAGATTTAGGTACACAGACACATCACAGCCTTTTAGTAACCTCCTGTCTCACACTCTCATTAATAGGGAATGTCATTAGCAAACTAACGCTAACTGTGATGCTTAGGGGTGTAGTATAGTTTGGGGAAAGTTAAGTTTTACAGTTTTTGCATTGAAAACAGTTAATGTACTCTTTATTTATCTATCTGTGATTGGGAAATGTTGTGGCTGCTAGAAGTGGCTGCACCAGATAGCTACGTATTTTAAACTAATGGGGCGATTGTAATTAGGATGGTCAAGATTATGTGGTTAATAATATGATCGTAGGGATGGCAAAATAACAATCATGACAACTTTAGAAGAAAAAAAAGCATTTCAACTCTGTACACCAAAAAAGTAAAGCTGAACGCAAAGTACCAGGGTCATTTAGAAGGTTTTCATAGAGCTGGTCAAATACTTGAGGGATGGCAATGTATTCGGCAACAATTATAAATTTCACTGTTGTTTGGTCACGGTGTTGGTCATTTTCAAATTACAAAAATCTTAACACTTATATGATATTATAATTATGTCATGCGATTGAGATGTGCTGCTGATGTAACATAAATTTAAAGCCTTCCTCTCCAGCTGTGCATCTGCCCACACACTGTGCTCTAAATGAAAGCTGTCTCAGTTAAGCTCTGATTAACCATGTTATTACTCTGGGAAATCCATAACATTGTGGTGGCTGTGGCAGAAGAAGCCTGGCTTATTGGAAGACTGCAGGGGCTTAGGCGGAGAATGAGCGCATCCCAAGTCCTTGTAGAATAAACTAGTGCATACCACAGACAGATGCTCAAACACACAAGTTTACCTCATTGTAAATAGGCAGAGATCGCTCAAGCACTGTTCCTGCTGCTATGTGTTCTGAGTCACAGCTAGGCGTCGTAAATGCCATTTGACATGCCGATAACCATTATACGACCCATGGGGAGAAAGGCTGTGCCACTGACCGCTCACCCAAAGAGAATAGAGGTCAGCCTGCCCATATTTGTTTTAGCACAGGGGCTCTCTAAAGCTTCAGCAGTCTGAAGTCGACTGGATATATTTGGCGTCAGAAACCTTTTAACTGGCTAAAAATGCTCAATGTCACTCTTAAAAAGGACATAGGAAAAAGAACTTCTCAAAGCCAGAATGAAACTACTAATGCAGGTGTAAAACAAGAAAACATGACTAAAGCAGATCTGAAAGAAGCCTAAACCAAATCTTAAGTGTATAAACCTAATACGGGAGCCTCAACTAAAAAAGACTGAAATAAGATTAAAGTAGTACCAATACAACAACAAATTGAAAAAAATAATCTGTCTTTATATTTTGTCCCGTAAGATAGTAACCCTGCCTTTGACTCCAGCCTTGCTCTGTCACCCCAAATAGTTTATGAGGTTATAGAAGGCTTATATATTCTAATTACCCTCTGTGTTCCTTTTGTTCTCAAATAAAAGAGACAGTGCTGAGTTTGTGTGTTGCGTGTGTCCTGATTACACAGTGATTAAAAGACAAAGAGGGGCTCCAAATGGAACAAATGACTCTGTTAGTTCCCCCTTGTTAAACCCTATTGTGTCCGAGCCAAATGTTGACTTGCTTGAATTAGTGGTTACCCAGAAGCAGACCATAACTGTCTCCCTTCAACTAAAGTACATTTATAATCCTGACTAATTGTTTTGACAGTGTACAGACAGGTTATGTTGTGTGTTAAAAGTGTGACAAGTGCTTTGTTTTGTGCGTGACATCACTGCAGTGTTGTGTGACAAAATGCACCCAGTCTGAGATGATGCAAGAGGCGGTTACTCCAGACTAGACCATACCCTCCGCCTGACTTTTACAAGGCCTGTTAATGTTAGGAGCTATTAGGACACATTTAGATAAAGCCAGTGTTTGCTTTGACTTTGCTAATGGTGGGGTAGTAATGGAGCTGTCTGGACGTTTGCCGTGGGGGATGATGGTGTGTCACTCTGATGTGAAATTTGGACGTATGTGCAGGGGGGCGAGGTGCAAGTTGTGTAGAGGAATGGTGGGAAAACAAAATTGATGCATTTAGTCACATAAATGGTATTACTGTGCAAAAGAGTGATTTTTTTTTTAAAGGTGCACTAAGTCTGGTGGAGGTATTAGGCTTGGGACGCTATTGAAATTTGGTGTCACGAATATTATGGCCAAAGTAATTGCGATTAATGATTCTATCACAATAATTGTTTATTTCTGACAGTTTAAAAATGTATAGATATGAATAATTATATTTTTTATGTTATGAATAGATTCCATATTTAAATAGCTGTTATAGAATTGTACTTTGCTATAAGTGAAAACAGCGATCTAGAACAGATCATCAGAGAGAAGTAGGTTTTTTCTGCACATTCTGGTGATATAAGGGTGATTATCTTTGTTGGAAATTATCATGATTATATAAAATGTCCCACGAATGATTATTGCCGACCCTTTTTATCATGATAAATGACATTGTTTATGTGACATCCCTAGGACGTATGCCACTTGCTTTGCTCCACAGAGATGCTAATGCATTGCATTGCAATTATGCTAAAATACCTTGAAAAGAATGCATTTTATTCTGACCAGGCTCGCCTCTTCACAGATGTGACCTGTAACTTATCTTGATGGTGTCACCAGGTTGTCTCCATGGAGATAAGTAAGTTAAATGTTAAACTATGGGAAAAGAAAGGTTAATTTTTTTTTTTTTAATATCTAATTGAGGAAGTAAATGCAGGGATCAGAGATTTGGATCCACAAATGACATGTTTGATCCAGTGCTGAATTCAGAAATACATTAAAGTCACAAATAAGTAGTTGTTTTTGAACTCTCTCAAGTTTTTCACACTTCTCCAAACGTTTGCACTGCGCTGATGTGAATACTTTGAACAGTTTCGTGCTCAGAGTCTGGCTGTGGTACAGTGGCCTCCTCAGCCCCTCCAGTCCTTCTCCCCTGTGAGCAGGCGCCACACTGCCGTATTGTGCTCTCGGTGGGGTTGGGGTATGTTTGGTCAGCGCTGCAGCACTGTGGGTCAAAGGGCAGTGTGCAGCAGAGAGGGGAGGGGTCAGGAGTGTGGGCCTGGAGAGGGGGTCAGAGAAAGCACATGCCAGCTCTGGAGGAGACTATAACAACACACCAGGACGCCCATTCTGCTTTCACTGGTTTATCTGCTGTTTTCTGCTCTGTCCCCCTCTTTGACCTCTGTCACAAAGATGGACATGACAGAGGGCTCCGGCACCACTGATAAGGAGCTGTGAAATTAGGGCTTTATAAAAGGCACTTTATCTGCCGTGTTAGCCACAATGAGCAGGGACACAAGGCTTATCAGTTATGTCTTATCTTAGCACTTTAGAGTAATAGATAGAATATTAATGGTGTAGCCTCTGTCCCACAGTGCATCTGCTGTAACTAATGTAATTTAAACCATTTCTTAGCATTTAATACAATATGACTTCACAAAAGATTAAAAATAACACATGGATTTTGTTCTTGGTTTAATACATAACTGAAAAATTTTGCATGTTGGTACACTGTATAGTTTCTGATGAGTTCAACAATATGATTTAAAACGCTGTGTCGTAACGTCAGGTGCAGGTGTGGACCAAGGAGTGCAGACTCGGGGCAGATTTACAGTGTTTATTTACAGTTTGTGCAAAAAACAGTTTTCAATAGTTCATTTAGCACACGCCGGGAGTAGGGTTGGAGCGGGGAGCAGGGTTGGAGCAGGAACGGTCCAGCCAGGACGAAGACACGCGTATGATCCGGCACTGAACAGGATGTTGATACGCAGACGATCTCGCCCTGAGTGTCTGGTCCTGGCTCCACTTATGCTCCGCAGCAGGTGGAGGTAATTGCGCTGATGCGCTCCAGGTGCGTGCGGGAGGAGCCAGGAACTCCGCCCAGTTCCAGGCTCAGACAGGTGAGGGGAGGGGGAGAGCACACAGGAAAATACAGGCATCATGACACGCTGATGCTTTAAACTAATTTGAAATACATACAATGAAGTAATCTGACATCTGGAGGAATTGCCTTACACATTAATACTATATAACACACAATATTATATATATTTTGACTTATCATTCAGTATTTGTTAGAAGGAACAATATTTTTGGGGGGTTCAGTATTTATCGGGTATCCTTTTCACTACTAGGAAATTTGAAGTTATATTAATCATTTCTGTTCTAAAGTGTTTCAATCTGCTAGTGTTTTTTTTTAATTTTTATTATAGCTCATGTTTTTTGTTTTTTTTTTATATTGTAGATTTAGAATAGTTTTTGTGCTATAAATCTGCCCTTGGGTTATTGTGTCAGTGGCATAAATGAGTTTCAATATTAGCATTTATTGTCTTTATTTAATTCAGCGATACATCCCACTTCAAAATGTGTTACTGTGACAGGCCTATGTAATATTGTAAGCTCTTCTACTAATTAATATTACCTGTCTGTTGTGTGTGTCTTTTTATCGCTGCCCCGGCTTGTGTCTTGTCTCCCTCTGCGCTTTAATTCCTCTGCCACTTTCTTTGTCTGGGACGGCCTCTCCCTCTGTGTTTGGCAGACCCCTTGGAGCCCCCTTTTCCCCTGCCACAGTCTCCAGCTGTTATTCCTGATGGCGTTACAAATGAGATGTTGAAAGGTGATAGCCGAGACAGGAGACAGCGACCCTTGTTTTCTTTGGGCTCCACTCTGTCAGATTGGGTTTGGTGAGGGGCCACGCAACTCCCAGGGGCCAATATGAGTGAGCACACCTTAGAGATTTGCGTGAAAATACAAAAACCACCACCAAAAATATCCCCATTAAATATGACTGACGAGTTATGGACATCCAGGGACATTCTTTGTCATTGTTGATGAGGTGTACAGGTGACCTATGACCCCAGGAAGTTGCCGCTGATCAGGCAGGATGTTCAGGTTAGTGGCACTGGGAATAGCTTTTTTGAGCTTCTGTAGTTAGAACATAATAATGAGTGGCAGAGCTAAAGTCAAGGCGATGTCCACTTAACATTTCACTTTATTTTTAAGTTAGGATCCAATACATTTCTAAGCGTGAGGTCATTTCCCACTGTAGTTACACAAAAAAACAAAAACCTAGGTGACATGCAGTCTATGGTACAGCGTAGCATGAAATTGAAAGCATAGCGTACACATGAGAGGGACAGACAAATGCCATGGTTCCCCAGTGCCAGCTGTCGATGTGGAATCCATACTGCAGCGGGAATGTGAGAGGGCTGTGAGAGAGCTGGGGGTGGGCGTCCAGACACAGGGACAAGGGACACACTCACTGTTGTGTGGACACTCATATTTTTAGGTTTGTAGACCCATCTGTATTGACTTGCAAATACAGATCTTTTAATGTGTTTTTCATTCAGACTAATGGGAATGTTTATGTGACTGCCGAGAAATGATATTTAACTATTTTACTAACAGAAATAGTGAGACCTGTTGCTTCTTGGGTAGCCCTTTGCATGAATCTAAACAAAATGACATTTATTTGAAGAACCAAAAGTTAAAGCAAGTCACATTATTTTACTCACAACTCTAAACCAGAGCCTATGCATTTATTTTGTAATGATGAAAACCTAGCACTTGCATATAACATTAAACTAAATATGTATTCTGAATGAGCAAAAGTCCTCAAAATATTGCATATAACAGGAAGATGAACTCACGAATGCCCCGGGCCCCGGTCCAAAGCACGATGGACTCTCGTTACCATGGCAATTAACACCAATCAAACCAAACCTCCGTTAGAGCCAAAGCAGTAATAGGTTTAACAGTGACAGATACAGCAGTAAGGTCTACAGTGGTGTGGTGTGGTGTGGCCGTATTTGCTGGGTTCATTATTTCCCTCTACAGGCTTCGTCACACTGGTCAGCTCAGCATACATTATCCGCTGGTAATCCCTCTGTTGTGCTGGCACCATTATCACACTGGGACACAACAGGCCTATTCTTCCACGCCTAATTAACAAAAGTACTTGTGGACTGCTTTCTGGGATTTAACTGCAGTGTCTGACGTTTTACAAAGGCACTGGGACTGGGTGGGAAATGGAGAGGCTGAGTCAAACTAGGACGCACTCATTCAGGATAGTTTGATTTTTAGGTGGAACTTTTGCAGTGCGCGTGGCTGTAACGTGTTGGACTTGATGTGGGTGGATTTTAAAACATGGTAGCCATTTGGAGAACTTTAGATATTTCGATGTTAGAGTAACAAATGTGGCTGGGAAAAGTTAAAGCTGACCATTGTGTGTTGATTGGATAATAAATCATTTTAACTCAAGCAAAACATGTGAAAGTTTTGTTCTTGAGAAAACTTTTTTGTTTGTGGTGCAACGGCCATCTTTGATTCAGTGTATTGAATATATTGGCACGATAAATTAAATATGTCAAACTATTTCAATATTTATATGTTCTCTCATTTATTTATTTCTTCAAAACCATGCTGTTCTTTTTCCTGAGGTTTACTGTTGGCTATTCTCTCACTGTAATTAAAGCAGACACAAACTTCCATTGAAATCATGGTCCGATGAAACCTAAACAGGAACAAGACATGACCAAAGCACACTATGAGAGACTGGAGATTAGCACAGTCCGACAGGTACAAGTGACACGTTGAGTGATTTATTTCAGGTGGTATTTTGGAGCAGCTTGTGTGAGCGAGTGTCCGCTCTCCATCAACACCTCTCCCTCTCTGCTCTTGGCTCACTGTGTGTCATGGCCGCTGCTCGGCCCGGGACACGCACATGTAGTTTATAGGAGGGGTCCAAGGAAAGGATGTTTTCTCATACCGGATGAATCAAAAGCTAAACAATCATTTTCTAGCGGTGTATTCAGTAATATTGTGACAAATCTTTCACTCTGCCTTTCAATCAGATTTAGGCAAATATATACAAAGCCCGATCCACAATTACTAAAAACATCTTTGAAAATGCTTGTTATGATGAGGATACGGCTCGCAACGTCCAAAACCTTTTGTGCAAGATAAAAGCGGTTTCTCTCACAGATCATCTCTAAAGTGGGCTCTGTCTCGTCTTGTCAATGTTTTTTCCTCGGTCTTAGATCAGTAACTTATTCTTGTACTTGGTTTGTGTCCATCTGCTGATCACCCTTGCCCAAAAACATAGATTTTGTTTTTTTACTGACCTCATGTGGCAGGTTTTGGCATCTTTTACCTATCCTTAACCCTTAATAGCACCTTTTATAGTAAAGTCTCAGTTGTGATTATACTTAGACAAACCTTTTTGTTACCCTGAAGGAAGTGACTTTGGCACTGTGTATTTACTTTTAATTTCATCACCATTGAAGTACCTAGTTTATTTACATTAACTATAACACAGAACTGCACGACCAGTCAAAAGTTTGGATACACTTTTTCACGTATCTTTCTTCTTTATTTCCATGATTATTTACATTGTATATTGTCACTAAATAAATGAAAAATGGCCTTTGCTTTGAACCCTGGTTTGCACTTTTGGCATTTCTTGACCCTGACAAGGTACACCTGTAAAGTTAAAAGCACTTCAGGATACTTATTCAAGAAGCTTCATGAGAGAAGGCCAAGGGTTTGCAGGGCTGGCAACAAAGCAAAAGAGTTATCTAACATTTTTTCTTTGCTGTATAATTCCATACATCTTCATCATATATTTGATGTCTTCTGTGTGTCTAAAATATCTAAAATGTGCAACGTAGTAAACAAAAAGAGAAAAACCCCCAAAACAAAACAAGAAGCAGTGTCCAAACTTTTGACTGGTGGTGTATATTTGATTCATCAGTGTACTAGTCTCAGGACCCAGAAGTGAAAAAAGAGCATTACCTTAACATACGTTTTGCTGATATTGGTACGTTTTGCTTATGTTACCCCGTCCTGTTTTAGCGTACAGTGGTCCCTCGTTTATCGCGGGGGTTACGTTCTAAAAATAGCCGTCAAAAGGCGAAATCCGCAAAGTAGTCAGCTTTATTTTTTTAAAATTATTATATATGTTTTAAGGCTGTAAAATGCCTCACCATACACGCTTTATATTTGTCGTTCATGTGGCTCTGCTCCAGCGGTATCTGCAGAGGCGGCCTCTCCGTGCAGAGTAACACTTTTATGCCCAAAGCATGTCTGAAATTTATCAGTCCAGAATGTTTCATCGACATTGTGGGTTTTGTCGGGGACAAAACTTACAAACATACAGCACTTCAGAGTCACACTGCGATCCAACATTTATGTAAATTTGGCTGAACGCATTTTGTACTGTACAGGAGACACGGCACGGAGATGACAGTCTCTTAGCCAATCAGGACGCAGAAGACAATGTGCGTTCATACACTGTAAAAAAGCATGTAAAATTGCACACACAAAAAATCTGTGAAACAGCGAGACCAAGAAAGGTGAACCGCGATATAGTGAGGGACCACTGTATACACTTATAGCCACTATAGACACACGGAGCTTTCTTTTCTGTTATTATTTTAGCTATTGAAGCCTAACCTCCACTGATTATAGACTAATCTTGCCAATCTTGAGCTATATTAACCTCTGTTGTCCATGTCCCGAGTGACAATACCTTTGTTAAGTCTTCATGTCCCACTTTACCTGCGTGTGTAGCGTCCTACCTCTCTTAGCTAGACTTTGAAATGTCAGTCAACAAGGGGAGATAACCGAAGAAGTTAAAGTGCATCCAGACCGGCATCCCTGGGTTAATCCTCTGTCTTTTTCTGATGAGACACTGACCTGAGCTGAACAAATGGACTTAGTCACGGCTCAGGATTGGAGAGGAATGTGGGAGAGGGGTACGAGTGTGTATGTTCTGTGTATGCTTGGAATGTTGGACTCCCCACCCAACCAAGCAGAAAGCTCACAGGTGGAGGAGGAGGCTTGGATTGGAGAAAATGTGTGGACTGGTGAAGCAGAAATGAAAAAAAAAAAAATACTGTACTACAACTCAGTTCATTCAAAGTCTAAAACTTGATTTATTCCTTTAACATTAGGTGGTACTGTCAAAAATGCCACTTTCCTTTGCTTGCTCTGGTGTCATCATGTGATCGTGCCAAATAAGTTACTAGAATAGCTGAGTTTATTCCCAAAGACCTCTGTCTCTCTGTGTGAGGTGCCATTGGCCTCTTCTCCCTCTCTCGCTCTGATCTAGTTGCAGCTCCTCACATTTTCTCCCCTCTTTCTCTTCTCTGATGATTCTTGTCTTTATGATCCAAGTTAGAGAAAGTAAATGACTATTTTCTCACCATTGATGAGTGAGTTAAACTTAAGACCTATTTTAGTGCACGGACATCGCACTTATTCCTGTTGATAGCGGGAGCCGTGCATGTGATTCTGCCAATAACGGTAATGTGTGTGTGCTTTTAGGTTTGATATATGTATAACTGGTTCCAAACCTGAAATTTGAAGTATTGGTCCTGTCAGTGTTTATATGAAATAAAAACTATAGTGATGCTGACACCCTGGTCTTTATGCCTGAAGTCAACCTGTCTATGTTTTCGATAAGATGGAAGAAAATCAAGATCAATATGGGAAAAATAATCATCTTTTTTTCCATTATCACCCAGCCCGGCATGTCAGTTTTTGTCACCAAACTTGAAATCATTACAGGAGTTAAATTTTTATTTTAGATATTATGATTCGTGGTGAATCATGGTGAATCATGCTGAATGGAATCATAGGTCCTACATCACAGATCAAACTAAATGGTGAGGTTTTTGAATCATTACATCCCAAGTTAAGGCTGAAATTATATCTTGAACTAAAGTTCTGTTCATGTGGCATACACGTACAGAAAGGGTTCAATTGTATATTTAGCTTGAATTTTGAGTTATCCCTGTCCATTTTTATTTGTATAATTTTTCTTATTTTAGTCTTGAGTCTCTGCTTCCTACATTTATATAGGCCTAGACTCCACAAATGTCAGAATCACGAAGCTTTGTGGATCAATTTAAGTCACTACTACTCCTTATGTAATTGAAGTTAGGGCCATATTTTGATTTACACAACATTTCTCTTTCATTATGATACCATCCTTGAACTATATTTTGTCTATATCTGCATAACACAGGATAGATAGTTCAAGTGAATTGTCTCTAATTTCTGATGTAAAATGTGCTAATCCTTTATTAGATTATATAATTGAATGTGTTTGTAATCGCTGCCCTCTTACTGGCGCCTATCTTTATATGTGTTGTGTCAATATGAAAGGCTCCTTATAGCACACACTCACCTCTTTATCACCAGAGCGCTCGGAGCAGGTGGAGCTGTGACTGTGCGTAACCCCCCCCCCCCCCCCCCCCCTGTTAATAACTAACTGAGTCTGCCTCCACAGTGCTCACAAAGGTTAGGTTTAAGGACAACAACGGGAGACATTTCTTATCATTTTACAAATATGTTTGACTTAATCTTAAGGTCATAATGTAGTATGGTTTTATAAGGAGTTGATGTGTGTTCCTCTATGCATTTGACTGTTTCTATAGTAACATGACATTAACTGAATAAGTGAAATGACCCAGAATGCCACCCATACAACACCTGCCCCTGCTGCTGTTCAGAGGGTGACGTTTGAGCTTTACAAGCCATAGATAGGGGTCACTGGTGAAGGTTGGGTAAAATAGTCGAAGCTGTTTATATGTCCGCCAGTGGAAAAGTCTATTCTTACTTTATGCACCCCTAAAATAGATCCTCTAAATACCTCAACTGTAAATCTTGGACTAGTAATTTGTTATAGTAGATACCAAATGACAAGGGAAGGGAACCAAGCATGTCGGACTTGTTAGTAATTGGTTGGGGGTCATAGTGCCTGCTGCTTGTCTGTGTCTGCTCGGATTTGGTCCTAAATGTAACTCAGCCTGTTGTGGCCATATCTTGACCAGGAAGAGCCCACACTGACACTTAACTGGAACTGTGCTTGTGGACTTTGACCTACTTTCAAGACCTGCTGGCCCCTCAGCCCACTTTAGTTCTGTCTAACTTCGTTTTACACAGCCATATTGGATATTTCTATAACTTATAATAAAGTGTAATTACTGTTTTTATGGCAATACTTCTACAGTATGCAGTATGTAGTCGCCTTCATTCAGTTAAAATCATAAATTAGAATCTGAAAATTTTTTATGTAAATGTGCATTTTAGATGAACTTGAATTCAACTGTGTTTATTTTTAAGAAAATGGGGTTTTATTGCTATGAAATATCAAATGTAATGAATGTATATTTGTAAAGTTATATCTCAATGGTCCTTGGCAGACTATCTGACTTCATAGCTTTCCGCAAATTGGATTCAAATAAAGAAGCAAATAAACAAACAAAGTCGGAATTTGCTTTGGCGATATGAATCCAAAATGAATGAATAATACTTAAATATAAACTATAATAAAATAAAAGGCATGAATGTGGTGAATAATAATAATTTGAATTTATTGAACTATTACATCTGGACAATGTGGTTCATTGACTGTGTGAAAGGCATTTAGTTGGACTCAATAAACAAAAACAACATGAGGTTCAGCATGTGACTATTGAAAGTTGAGGTCTTTTGCACAGTTCTTCTTTGAGAGAAAAAGTTTGACAACTGTAGAGGACACCGCTACAAACCTACAGCGGTTGTTTGCAGTGCAAAACAAGGCGCTTGTTAAAAGTGTTGCTATAGTGAGCTCTTCGTGTTTTATTTTTGCTGGCTAAAGCTAAGCACTTTCTTTCACACTATTATTCAAAGTAGTCATTAATGTGTCACGTTTGGTCAGGTCTGCAGTGCACTGCTAAATCCCTAAATGAGAGCAGGTACTTATTTGTGTGGATTAGTTCTTTACTCTTTATCCATCTCTCCAAGTATTTCCCCAAAACGCACAAGTCTTCCCTTCTTTCTTTTAATCTGTATTTATGTAATGGCTCAAGGTCTTCCACAGAGAGTCTCACATGTGCTTCATAATGGAGTTTACATTAAGCCCTGCCTGTTCTCATGAAGCCGAGATCCTATGGTTTTGGGAACACATCATTTATTCTAATAGCACATTGGTATAAGCACAAACTTTACTTTTAATGTTTTTTAACAACCTTGAATATGTAATTTTTTTTTCCTAATTTGAGTGTGATAATATTCTTTCATACCTTTAGCATTTTTGTTTAATCAAAAGTCTGAACATTTGTGGCACCTTTTTCGTTCAGTACAAAACATTAATATCTTGCATTTAAGTTAGAACATGTGCCTTCATATAACAAATCCCAGGAGAAAGGTTCTTAACACAACTTGCTGGTAAGTTTTTAGTGTGTTTTTTTTCTGTATTCCTAATTGTGTAAAACTTCCCCTTCAGCTTTCAACAGTAATGCAGGTGTAGCGGAACAGAGGAGGTGGTAACAATACAACCAACAATTATTGTTCTAATGAAAGGACTAGAGCTGTGGAAAGAAAGTTGGAATAAATCATCTTTGACCTATTCCTTGTGCGCAAAAGGTATTCAGATAGTTTTGTTTTGGTTGGGCGTGCATAAATGTCTGAATATTTGAGCTGAGAAATCCTTTTGCCATCGGAAACACTCGGCAGATTTTTCTAGGCGCTGTGGTTTCCTCTTTTTGTGCCGAAGCGAGACAAGTGCACTCCGTAGAAGTGTGTGTGACATGCTGAAACAGTGTTGAAGACTCAGCCCAATAGCCCCGGGCCCAATGTTAACTGTCAGGACAGAGTAACAAGCCACAGTTGACCTATTGACGGCCTGGAAGTGGATGGGTTACAATGGGAGAGGAGACAACTTAATGCAGCCGACACTTCGCCTCTCGCCTCGGGGCAACAGCAGGCAGTTCAAGTTTGAGGTAGTGAGTGAAGAGCGAATTGAAGAGGAGGTACAACCACTGTGACTTTGTGCTTTGTTTGACCAAAAGAAAAGATCTCTGGAGCACATGGAATTCACTAAGTCCTACTTTGAATAAATTACTGATTAAGATCTGGAAGCAGGATGAAATGGGTTGCTTCTGATTTGACTTTCCAAACAGGACATGGAAAGTAGCTAAAAAAAAAACTTTTGAATTTGGAATTTGGAAGTGCAACGAGAGAAGTGTATTCTGTGTACAAAAAAAAGCATCTATCTAGGCTACATTAATGTTGGTCCTAGAAAAGAATAGAACTTAGAATAGTATTGAAAATCATACTTTTGTCCCATGTGTCCAGGATCTAAAATTTAGATTTCACTTTTGCTTTATGTTAGATGCTCATTCCGATATAAGTTTTGTTTTGGTTTTTTTACATTTATTCATTCTTGAGACCGGCAGAAAACATTCAGTGACTTCAAAACGGTTCTGTTTAGCTGTGCATATGACTGAAAGGCTTCTCTCTTCTCTTCTATTTTAATGTAAATTGTATGATTTATTTATGTTTTGATTTGTTGTGTTGTGATTTTAACGTCTTTCTTATTCTGTAAAACACTTTGAATTACTAATTGTGCTATACAAATAAACTTGCCTTGCCTAATTTGTTTGTAGTCACCTAAGAAGAACAGCGATAAGCCCGTGACATCGGCATTTACAAACCCGATACACCATTTATCTGTCTAATGCGCACTCCACATCCTAAAGATCTTAACCACTGTAATCTTTCTGTCAAAGTCTTCAGCTGTTTCGTCTTCATCCAGTCTTGTGACTATAGCATACAGTGTGATACATGGCCCAGCGTGCGCACACACACCTCCACCTCGTGCAGTACATCAGCCTGTGCCCCGCTGTTAAGTGCTCTCCATCAAAAGCATTCCACGGCTCTCCCCTCTCTCTCCAGACTCTCTTCCCTGCCAACAACAACCCGGAGTAAGACTTCATACTGCACCCATCTGACTTAAATACTAGTGCAACTTTTAAAGCATGAGACTACCTGAGCTTTTAAACTCAGTCTCACATCATCGAGTGGTTGTCCCAGCTGCCCTGTTCTGCCAGTACAATATTAACTGAAAAATTATACAACTAGTTTCGCTCATTCATGGTTGTTTGAGGAGTAACTGTCAAATATGGGAACTGTATTGTATATCGTAAATTCTTGCCAGCTTTCTTTGGCTTTCTTTGACTCTTTTAGCTAACAGAGGATGTGCAGATCTGAGCTGGAAGTCTCAGTGGGAGTAGTGGGTCTGACATGGGCAGGCTGCATTTTCCTGTTATTAAGCTTCAAAACAGCAGACGCTAACTTACGCACTCCCTGCTGTGTGGGAACTTATATGGAAGATGCCTGTGTGTGCATGTGCAAGGCATCTGCAAAGACCACAACCTCCAAGGTGCTCCAAGTTGTTGTGGAGGGCCCATTAAAGGTAACTAAATGGACTAAGCAGATTATAAATAGAAAATTGGAGACTCGCGATATTGTATAACCAGGTAGGAGTAAATGGTCACAGCGCTTTTCCACCTTCCACAGACTCAAAGCGCTTTACCCTGGTGTATGAATTCGGGAGTGGTTCCTTGATGTACACAGACACTGGGGACAAAACAGCAGTATTCGTCTGTGGAAGCGACATTTGAGCCGCCAACCTTCAGATCAGTGGACAAACACTCTACAACTGAGCTACTGTCGCCCTAGTGCCGCATATCATCTTGTCACGATTCAAAAATATCAAACTTGATTTCAGTACTGTAGAAAACAATTGATACTCGATACTGATTTTCATACTACTCTGACAATTTACAAAATAGTAGTAGTTTATCCTGTAGTATCATGTAGACCATTGTATATCTAGTCAGGAAATTTCAAATACTTTTATCGTTATGGGATTTCTTTCCATGTTTATATTTGTTGAAATGAGTACACTAGTTATTTAATACTAGACTAGGATCTAGGTACCATTTTTACTGACAACCCTAGTAACTCAAAAACAACTTAAAGCAAATTCAAGTTCATGCCTAAACGCTCATGAAAGACGAGTATATTTTTCACCGACTTTTGTTTCAGCCCCAAGAGAGAGATTTTAAAAGACGCTGTGAAGGTCATGAGCCTAGGAACGAGGAGGGAGGAAAGGAGGAAACCATGGAGCAGGGAGGCATAGGAGAGGTTAACTGTTTGAATGGTTCGAAGTTCAGTCAGAGGTCTCGCTCCGGCCATCCTCTAGGGACGGCTTTTTGAACAGGGCAAAGAAGGGAGTAGGAGCTGTGCAAAGGGAGAGGCAGAGAATGAAGGGGAAAAGTGACGACAAGGAAAGGGAGCGGGCAGGGGGTAGTGGAACTGGGAACACTTAAGGTAGAGTCGAATGAGGCATGCCAGGAAAGTAGGAGGAATTATTGTGTTAGGGAAAAGAAATTACGGCCTCAATGATAAAAACAGGATGTGCTTTTGGAGCTGATTTTCATTGCAGGATGTTTTGTGCGTTTGTATAGGTAGGGTCGACAAGAGGGAGCGGGCAGCAGCTAACTAGTGTCAGCTCGACCTTATAGAAATGAGAAACATCCAAACACAATGGTTGGATTTTGCATCTGAACAGGCATTTTAAAAGTAGGAGGATTAGGATTTCCCTTAACCACTGATTCACGCAGGTTTGAGTTATTTTGAGTCTTGTCTACCTCCAAGAGTATAAGGTCAGAGGTCATTTGATAAAACCGTCATCATACAATTGTGATCATTAGAGGACAGGAGAACTTCAGCCACAACGGGATCAGTCAAGTAACAAAAACGATATAAGCTAAACAATAAAAATGTGATGTAAGTATGGTTGAAAGATGCACTATGTAACATTTCTGTTTCTGCCATCTGCTTGTCTCCATGGAGATGTTTTGCTTTGCCTCCACAGTACAGTTTTAAATGGCGCCAACAGGCTGAATTACTGATCAAATCGGAGAGCAAGCTTGTTTTTTGCATTTTTTTGACAAATAAAAACCCCTTTAATTGGGTTTATTGTCATACCATGGAAGTTTGCCAGAAAAGCAAAAAACATCTCCACGGGAACAGACCCTTCACCAAAAAAAAAAACAACATTGCGCACCTTTGATACTGATAGAGCATTTATCTCCTACTAAAAGTATGTGGTTTCGAATTCAGGGGGCACATCTTTGAAAAGCCCTTTATAGCGAAATGCAAAAGTCAAAGCTGATGATAAAACCAAGACAGGTTAAAAAAAAAGTAGTCTAGGGTTTTTAGTGGAAGAAGGATGTATCTTTAAAAGCGGACTGAATATGGGTCATAAAGAGTGAGACATAGTAGTAAAGACGCAGCAAAAGTGAGCTGTCTGTGTCTGATGAGAAAGCCATACAACCAAGTGAACGCACTCCCTGGGACTTTGAACAGGGAGGACTGGAGAGGAGAGAGAAAAAAAGAATGGAGAGAGAGAGAAGAGGAGTAGAACAGAGAAAGAGAGAGCGGCCCAGTGAATACCTCTGCGTGACTAATGTCTTTTTCACACATTTCACCTTCTTCCATCCATCATTGTGTCCACCTCCCGCTCCCCTGTTAAAACAAGTGCTGCCAAGACTGCAAATAGTACAAGGCTACTGTAACTTTTAATATTCTGCAGGATGTATTTACCGTACACTTAACCTCATTTATATATCTGTCTGGGGAGCTGAAATTACAATGTTGCAATCTTCTTTGGAGAGGGTTGTGCTATATGTTAAAAAGGATAACCACTGAACAACACAGGGATCATTTTAGCATAACCTCTATAGTTATAACTTGCCTGTTTATGTATCTATCCTCTGTTGAATTTTGCAAAGACATAGCAACCCCATGCATCCTCATTTCCACTTTTTGAGGACATGACCTGGTACAAGCTTGTTTATCCACAATTTCCATGGAGCTGCCTTTAGTTTTCTCTCAGGACGTATTGCACCACTCGTAAGGCTTCATTATAATGTTGATTAGCCCCATAATTTAATAGCCAAACACCTTTAGTGATTTTTTTTTTTCCATCATTTGCCATAGTTTCATTTGCCTCTTGGTTCAGTTCTCTCAAAATTTCCATTACTGTTTGATGCGCATTCTTTGGTCTTTGGCTTCTTCGATATTATTTCTTATCTCAGTGTGAACCTCGCCTGATACCCCCCTATTTCTCACCATCATGGTCCAATTTCCTCCCACCTTTCCCAGTCAATCAGTCAGCTTTCCCTTCTCCTGTTTTTCTAGTGTGAGGTTTCACAGTACAGCGGCTACCGAGCGATCCGGGTCACACCTGATTTTCTGACTCAACATGACATCTCGGCTGATAATAAGCCAGTGGGAACAATATAAAGTTTGTCAAAGTGAAGACGTGACCACAAGATGACTTTGTGCAGAAGTCAGTGGTCTGGAACTACACAATTAACCTTTGTATCCTGGGTGAATTGACTTGAGAGGCCAATAGGAATTTGATCCTACAACTCTAACATGCTTTAGCACTCTGTGGAGACGATGCTGCACATGAGTTATGTATCATTATGAGAACTTAGTAGACATTTTTTCCCTGGCAAAATTTGTGGGAGGCTTTTTTTCTCAAATTATACTGTAAAGCTGTTGAATGTATGTGATTGCAAACCCTGAAGAATGTTCCAAGCTGAATGTCCCTTAGTTTGTGTAAGCCAGTCATTTACAGTTCTACACAAGTAGATCAAATCAAAGTTGGCTTTATAGTCTGAATGAATAAACTGATAATAACTTTTATATAGAAATGACAAACAAATTTTCTTTGAATCTTGTGTTTCAGGTCCCCCCAGAGTGTCAGAGCGAGTAGCCCATCGACAGAGCATTCGTCTGGGTCGCACCATGAAGCTGCCCTGTCCTGTGGAAGGAGATCCCCCTCCCCTCATCATGTGGACCAAAGATGGCCGTAATATCCACAGTGGCTGGACGCGCTTCAGAGTGCTACAGCAGGGCCTGCGCATCAAAGAGGTGGAGACTGAAGACGCTGGAACCTACATCTGCAAAGCCACCAACGGCTTTGGCAGCGTCAACATAAACTACACACTCATTGTTATAGGTACGTTCAAATGAAATATGTCTACCCAAAGTCGAACAAAACATGATTAACACTGAACTTGATTTACTGAACACAATAAAAGGTCCTTTAACATAAGGTTCTGTCAACTTCTACAATGCAGGTGTTTAGATCAGAACCATTTTAAATATGAATGAGAAGCATCAAGCTTATTTATTT
This sequence comes from Periophthalmus magnuspinnatus, assembly GCF_009829125.3. Taxonomy (NCBI): domain Eukaryota; kingdom Metazoa; phylum Chordata; class Actinopteri; order Gobiiformes; family Gobiidae; genus Periophthalmus; species Periophthalmus magnuspinnatus. The sequence continues at coordinate 30,793,145 of NC_047135.1, read as the reverse complement.
TTTTTATTGGACCCATTCATAATGCGTTAGTTGGACCACTTTAGTGTGTGACACCTCACTACTTTGTTGTTCAAATGCAGGTGTATTTTTCTGCCCTGGCTCTCAAATGTAGCTGCTTTCCATCGCTCTCACCCATGTAAACAAAATACCTGGAGAGACGTGCGTGTGTCAGTGTCTGCTCCCAAGGGCCTCCATAGCGGAGTGTGTGCGGTTTTCCATGTGTTTGTGCACATGCCACCTTGCCTCTGTGTGTGTCAGATTTCAGTCGGTCGACTGGATGCCAAAAGACAGATTAAGGCTGTGCAGCGTTCCAGAGAATCTGACTAAAGCATCTCTCCCTGCCTGCCGTCGGCTCTTCAAAGAGCAGAGCGAGTAAAAGGCTTCTGATCTGCACTGCCAGCCACCGAACGAAACGTGTACCTGCAGTATTATTAATGAATGGCTGAGTGGCATGTATTGCATATTTGCTGCATGCATTTTTCACACATTAATTAAAGGATACTTGTACTTTAAAACATACAGATAATGACCCATCATCATTATTCATTCACTGTATCAGGTTTACAGCGTGGAAAGACTTCACAGCTGCTTTTCACTTGTAATCTGGTTCACATCCAAGATGCGGTCACAGTAATATTTTTGTATTCATTTGGTTGGACAAATAGGCCAATTGGAAATGAAAAGGACAGTTGTTTGACTCTTCAGTAATCATTATCGGTATGTGATCCAAAACTGCATTGGTGCTGAGCCACACTTCAAAGGCGTGCTGGCATCAGGAGGGCAGAGGGGTGGGGGGCAACAGCTGCCGTTGAGGTCATCCAGGCGGACAGCTGCCGCACCCCCTTCTCTGGGCCTCCTTCATTCACACACATTTGCATTTACACACATACATATGCTTTGAAAACAAAGGACTGGGGAAACCCACAGAGGAGACACAGGGCTTTGTCAATTCATTTCAGCTAAATCTCTAATTGTACAGTGCAAATGCATTCATTGAATTTGCTCATTCTGACCATAATCAGTGATCAATTAAGGTTATTTCTAGATAAACTGCACAAATGCTGTTAGCTAAAAATGGCCTTTTAACTTTTTGACCTTGTCCTACAGGACAATCAGCTAGTTTAAAATCAGATATATATTAAGAATCCTGAAATTTCAGAGAATGAGCCAATTCTCTCTATATATTTCTCCCCTCTGGAGTAAAAACAGGACAAAGTTACAAATCCTAAATGTTTCAATTTGAAAAGACGACCTTTGTGTAAGTTGGAGGTCAATTATTCTGCCGCATCTTGTCTGGGAGACAATTAGCAGGGGGGTGCAGTGTTTGCATAGCTGGAACAGTCTGCATGCACAATGACTGCTAAAGCACGGTGGGAATGAGTGACGGCATGTGTCCAGTTGTCTCTAACATGGAAACACTGCTCCCTCTTTACTCTGTGGTAACTCATCATACATCATAGTCTTGTTTACAGCCACCCCACTCGCATTGGTCTGTCCTCATCGTCCACTCTTTCATCTCCTGTGTGGTCCTGTGCTGATTATTCACTGACCGCTCCATTTCACAGTAATGAGGCTACACCTGCATCGTATTGTCCCTCATTCTCATTTTCAAACCCAACGTATCTTTAACACCTTTTTCCTATTAGCGCTCAATCTCGACCTCATTCCTGCTTTCCTCGCCCGCCTGGCTCAGCTTTCTCTACCACGCTTTAATTTGTATCAATATTTTTACAGTTTCCCGGCTTTCTCCCAGAAGTAATAGCACTATTGCCACAGAATGCAAGTGTTCATGGCCACGGTGCCATGTGTTTTGCCAGATTCCTTAAATGTTTCTGTTTTTTGATTGTATTGATTGGCACGCGTCCAGGTTGTCTTGTTTCTGAAGTCCGTGAGAGCTATGGCCAAATTAAAACATGTTTTATTTTATTATTTTAAGTCTCCATGAGTTGATTTGACATGGTCCAGGTAAGAGGAATGGCATCTCCTCCAGAAACCTTGTTGCTAACTTAAAAACAATAGACCCCTAGCAACGGCACAGTAGTGAGTATATATTACACCAGTGTTGTAGTTAGGACAGACTAAAACTGACAAAGACAAGTCAAGAGTGCTTTTCAGGGGCCAAAACCTTTAAAAGCCTTTAATATTAAACCAATTCCAGCTACTGCAACAGATGAGACACTGGTGTGCGCTGATTTACGAGACCACTGTAAAATCCGTATGGCTAACACTGTCCTTCAGAAATGAGGTGCCAGCAAAAATTCTCTTTCTTATTCGTTTTCTCTCTATTGACTCCTTTCTCTAAGCTGTTTGATTTTCCAACAAGCTTTATGTGAGTGAATGATACAAGATTTATAGTCCAAAGCAGATGTGATGACAAAGGGAGCATGTCTGGAGCGGGGCAGGGAAGTTGTGGAGGAAGGAAGTGGTTTAGTGTAGTGAGCTCATATCAAAGGCTGCGTGGCTTTGACGGTGTGCATCTGAGGCTAATGTTGTTTTCATCAATACAGGCTGATGCTTTTTAAGGCAGGCGTTGCATTCATTTGTGTTGATTCAAGAGTTCAGTCGTAGTGGCTGACATCTGTTCATAATTGGAGAACAAAGAGAAAGAGATCAAACCTGGAGTAGTGGATGTTTAAATAAATGATCTTGTACATGATTTGTGTTGATCAGGATTTGTAGTAAGTGTTGACATAAGAAAACGGCAAAATGGAACAGCAGCTTTTGGCTTGTGAAGAAGACTTTCTCAAAGCGATCGGATCAAAGAAGTCCTGTAAATAGGATGACCAGACATCCCTATTTACTTGAGACAGTCAGAGTTTTGAGCTTTATGTCTCCTGTCCCAGCAGAGTTATCAAAAAATATGTATTTGTCCAAGTTTTATACTAGAAATGTCCCTATTTTTGACCAATTTGATCCCTGCCAATGGTAAAGAGGGGAGCTCTCTTTTATTATTATTACCAACCAAGTGTCCCAGTTTTTTATTTTGAAAATTTGTCACTCTACCTGGAAAGCAAGAGTCATAAAGCTCATTTCTCGGAACTTTAATTCTGTATCACAATAGTACAAAATAGGGGTGGGCAATATTGACCAGTATTCATTTCTTGCAATTTTTTCTGATATTCAGGTGATGTTATGGTAACCGGAAGGGGATCACACAACATAAATAGACTGTAAAATTAACCGCAAAAGTGCAAAAATATAACTTGAAAGACTACACTGCACTGTTGTTCATAAAAAAAATACTTTTATCTATGCAATATTCTTAAAACCCTCTGCCTTGAGCATATAGTGTATAAAGTGGACTAAGGGAGTGTGACATCACCTATAATGTTTGGCTCCAGTCAAATGAAGCTCATCAAGGCTAGCAGTTACGGGGTGAATTTAGAGCAAAGTTCAGTATTTTGAATTCCAACTGCAAGTATCATAGCTACCAAAGAGCCAATCCAGAGTGAGGCTGTTGAAGGTAACACCCCTTCCCGCCCGCACCGCTGGTATAGCAGGGATCGGGCGCTTAGCAACGCTGTCAATCGAAGGTACTTCATTTGTCTGTTGTTAATGTTCATATCTTGATTTACGGACACAATAGTGAAATAAAAAATACCAGGATCATGTAGAACGGACTAATACAAACATTTTAAGACCAAAATGATGAGCCGGACAGCAGCAGTTACAGAGAGGGGTGACAGTTTTTCAAAACAAAATGAATTGGAGCCAGAGTCGATGGAGCTGGAAGCGCGCCCATGCTCACTTCCTATTTGGAACGCACGTCCATTTATATATGCTGTCTACTTTTCTTTTGCTGTGCCATTCCCTGCCAGTCCAATCATGAAGGAAAATAGAATAACCTGTGCTTACTTCTTACTCCCTGACATCGTACAGAACCTAAGTCAAAATATACACTTCATTCTTAAGTTTGAAATTTGCACTGAGTCGTTCTTTGAAAGCCAAAACCAGGCTCTGCACTTACTCCATTTAACTGACTCTGTGTGCAACTGCAGCTGTCTTCCGGGCCCAGAAACGCACCAGCTCCAGTTGCAGACCTACATCATCTCTGCAGGCCTGTGTTTCTGGCTTCTCAGATGTCCGGGTTTTTAATTGAGATATCTGGTGCCGGGTCTGGAGAGGATGTAAAGGTGGCCAAGGTTCCACAGTTAATTGCCATGAGTCATATGAACAAGAGTGTGCGATCGGCCCCTTAAAAAATCTCAAATAACTCTTTCTCACACATGTACTCGGAGCCGTCCAGCACAGCGGTAAATGCCATGCAGTTTTGAGTCCGCTGTGTGTGTGTTGCAGATTTAAGCTCTCCTCTGGCTCATGTTTCACGCAGTATTTTTTCACTAATGGCAGAAAAATGCACAGGGTGAAGCCGGCGCTGCAGCTCCACGGGTTGGAGGCACCACTCGGTTGATTTTTCGCTGAAGGTTGGAGGCCTCACGGGGGATGTTTTCGGGGGGTCCAAGTCATAATTTACAGAACATAAAAAAGATGTTATTTGGAAGTGTAGCCTACAAATCACGGGTGGTTTAGGCTCCTACCTACAGATTGTTGACTTTGGACTGCGGAGTGAGGAGTCATCTTCAGAACATTTCTTTGCCATTTGTTTCGTTTTAAAAAAAAAATATTTAAGAATTGAGAAGAATTGAGCAATTTTCTTAACAAGGATTAACATGACATTTCATCAAAACAGTCACTAAACTTCTGTCTGTTTAGTCTGGCTCTGTGAAATGCAGTTTTGAGATAAACATTTGCTAAATATAGGCCAGAGCTGAAGATTTGTAAAGCTTTCTCAGAGCTGCCACCTTTGTTTACCACCTTTTTAAATGTTCTTAGAATGTTTTATAAGATTGTCGTAAGTTTCATGTGCATTATCAATCAGTCTTCAGCCAAACAAAGCATAAAAATAAGTAAAAAATTATAAAATCACATTACATTTTAGTTGTCTTATTACTCTTAGCCAAAAACTACAAACAGATTATTTTCTCCTCCATGGCCCAGACAGTGAGCTGGCCAGTAACATCATGGTTGGCAGTTCAATTCTCTTCAGACTCCAGTTCAGTATCTGCTTGTATTTACTGTGGCACTGTAGTTTGAATGATTACATAACGTTAAGTCGAAATGCATGAATGAATTCCATGAGTTTCAATGTCTCTATAAAACAACATTGTATTTTTTTTCTGCTTCCGTTGCCAGTTCCTCAAATATATGAAAGACAAACCTGAAGATTCAAGTAACTTATTTTCCCTTTATGAAATGATTTCTATTGATGTACAGTGTGTTTTAGTCATTAAATTTTGCAGTGAGTATTTCGGTTAGCAGAGCAGTGCCAAAGAATATTGTAAATGCCACATCATATTTCCTCCTCTCTCACCAAATGCCAAATGTGCACTAACTAGAACCACATACCAACGGCGGGACAGTCACCCCAGTCACTTCGGTCTGAAACTCTGGGCTCTAAACAGGTGCAGGAAATAAGAATGAGATGTGAAAGAAGCCTTGTTCCTGGTTCCTTAAACTGTACTTTATCAGATGTCCTGCTTTGCTTTGGTCGCTTGGGTCCAGACACAACTTTGGCTCTGGATATCATGGTGGCACTATTGAAAAGGCAGATGTAAACATGGTGGTGTGTGAGACCAGGCACGTCCAGTTACCCATAGATACATATGGAAGAAGTAAAACTGGAGTCAAATTTCAAGCTGTTTTCCACCAAAGCAGTAAGAAAAACATCTTCTAAGTCCGTAAATTCTTCACTATATGTCCATATTTGTATCAACGCTGTAATAATAGTAATGGTTCACAGAAGACAGATGTGGAGGGAGATGCATAGATTGACAAAGCGTCGGTCACCCTCTCCTCAGGGGCCCGAGCCTCCATTTCACGGGTGTCTATCCCACATCCTCTCGTTCTGCCCCATTGCATCTTTAGTAAAGAAGACACAGAAAGGTTGTAGACACACCGGAGTTTGAGGTGTAGGAAAAGTTTGACCAGTAAATCTTCCAAATACAGTACTCCGAATGTGAACGTGTCTGTGGGCCTTGTGTATTTGTATTGTCTTGTCGTTGTATATTTATTAGCCTGCTTTATATGATTTGTTCTATTTTATATCTATAACTTTACGTCACACCCAGGAAGTAGAAGAAGTAGTCTTTGAGTCAGGATGTTATATGATCTAACCTTCACTACAGAATGAGAAGATACCAGGTTCACTTAAATCTATAAGTCTTGGGCCTTCTGAGTGAAGTTTTTTAGATCACTTCATTTTTATCAATATCCATGGGTTAGGGTTAGAATACATTTGAAGCTATTTCTAAAGTCGTTCACAGAAATTAGGGATTTGAGTTGGGTATAAAATGGATCCGACTGCCCAACCTGGTAAGCCTCAGTCCCCACTTTCTTTGTCTGTTGGAGCTACTTCCCCTCTCTGACTGTGTTTTTCTTCTTAAAGGTCTCCTGGTTCCTTTTCCTCCCTTGCTTGGCTTCATGCTCCATTGACATTTGTGCATGTGTGTGCCAGTAAGTCAATATGGCCCACAGCTCATGGGACCATGCCAAGTCAAGCTCTCCTAGACCTTAATGGGCCTTAAAGACCTTCTGCTAGCTTCGTCTGCACTTTCTCCAGTCCATGCCATCTGTCAGTCATCGTGTGGGACACAATCCACCTCAAATCAAAAGTAGCTTCTCCAAATGACTTTTTGATGAACCTTTACTCTGTCTCCAGGGTGACTGCTTTGTAATGTGATTCACAGAAGACATTTGAGATAATTCACTTTTTGTATCTTTTCACATAAATTATGATCGGGGTGGGAAATTCCCTTAATATCATCTGTCAGCTGCTAACAAAGTCTAAAAAGATACTGTGTTACTCCGTAGTTCCATGGACATCTTAGAACTAGAATGAGGTGCTCCTTAATGTTCTGTGTGTATTTTGGCCTGGTGAGGAACTAATGATTGCACCAACATTCATTTTGGTCCATTTAGTTGACTAAAATCATTGCTTTAAAATTAAGATGAATTTAAAGACTATATTCAAGGACGAGAGCTTAAAAATGTATGCCTGCTTTCCAGTTTATTTAAGGGATTTGGGGGCTAGCTGCTCAGTCTGTGACCAACGGCAGTAAAAGATGGGAGACATGAGATGGTGGTGTGCGGAGGGAGGGGTATAAGCAGAAGAGATATGAGACACAATGAGCCAGTGTTTAATCTGGCAAACCACAAAAGAAGAAAGTGAGGGAAAACAAAGCCCTAAATGGGACTGAAAACCATTGGATTGTTTATCTATCCTTTAACAATTAAGATAACTAATTATTATTACAGTTGCACGCTCAGTTTTGGATCCCCTTTTTAGATAGAAATAGAAGAAATACAAAAAAGTAAGTGTGTAAGATTGCTAGCCATTGCTTTTACAAAGTAGAAAGTTTTAAAAGGCCACATTTTAAAGTATGATATATCGCTGAGGAAAGTATAAACGATAATATTGAAACTAATTTATGCCACTAACACAATAACCCATTTCCTGCTCATCAATAGCTTTTGTCAAATATGTGGGTAGCAACAGGTCTCAACAGGCAACAAAAGACTTTTTTTTGTCAGAAAAATGTGAATGACTCCAGTAAGTCCCCTTAAGAGACAATGCACAGTGACTCCATCTGCTCCTAACGAGCCCACACTAACGACATGTAAATGCACTGGGCCCAAGTATCTACTGGCACGTACATTAAGCTACATCAATGGCCTAGTCGTATTTTACCGCTGCTTCTCCAAAACCCAATCAGTGCTAACAAACACTGCTGCTTAAAATGCTGGGAATGGGACAAGAATGTGGAAGGGGTAGAGGGTTAATTACTGATGAGTACAGAAGTGAATTGTGAAAATGTACTACTCATATTTGTGTTAAAAGACTATTTAATTGCTGTAGTATAGAGAGTTGTTATAGTTTTAATTTATCTTTAGATATAATGCCTGCTAATAGTTTCATTTAAAAGATTCAAAAATAAGTGAACAGGCAAAAGTAGAGCAATGCAAAGGTTTCAGAAATCATGAAATCAAAGTATTTAAAGTAAAAGTGGAAGGAAGAGAGTCTGAATGAGTGAGCCGGCACATTTGTGTGTGATTACAGCAGTTAGCAGGGAAGCTATGTACTGCTCAATAGACAGCTTAGGGTCCATTATATGCTGTGTAGGATTAGTGCTGTTCTCTATTGTTCCCCTCAGGAGGTGAGTGCGCACACAGGCACGCACACGCTTTGCTTCACACACAACGCTAAACATACTTCTTTGATCTGCACGCCTTTTTCATCTTTTATCTCATGGCCCAATGTTGTTTTATCACTGTACAGTATGTCTTGATCACATGCATACATGGGCCAGTGCACCCGGGGCTTACTACCAAAAACCCACAGTACAACCCTGCCCCGCCTCCTGGCTCTAAGTCTGTCAGAGCAGTCCATTGACAGAGCTGCTTGTTCACTCAAGGAGCCTTTTCTCATTAGGGCTGGGATCTGTCGCTGGCCCCGCAGGCACCATTGTCCCACTCAGAACGGGTTATTAGGCCGTCCCACTGTAGCCAGCCCCCCGCTGAAAGACCTGGAGAGGAGTGGAGAGTCTGTGAAGGGCAGAGAAGGCCTGGCAATTAGCAAAGACATGTTTGAAGAGAGGACAGAGAGAAAAGAAAGGACGAATCCAGCAGAATGAGAGAGTGGACCTGCGCCACAAAAAGGCTTCTTTTGAAGTTTTAGAAACTTTTGTGTGCTCCTTGCTGCTTCACTCTTGCTCCATCATCAAAGCCAAAGACTGGTTCTTTAACACGCAATGTCCCTCCTCCCCCTCTTTTATTCTGCTGTTATTCTCTCATTCGTTACTCTTCTCCATAAGAATGCATTTGTGTCAGTGCTGAAAAGCCTTGTATCGGCCCGCTCCCCGCTTTGAAGTCTTAATGATGACGTGAAGAGGGAATTATGCTCACAGATTCCCCTTCAATGTCTTTGTGTCACTCTGCGGATTCCGCCGCTTGCATCTGGCTTTCACAGACCCACCTTGCTGACAACAGGCCGGCGCGCTGCTGTGGAAAAACCTTCACAGATATAGTGTGTGTTTCCCAGCAGCCGACATGGAAAGACTTGTTGCTCTTATCAAAAGTTGTTATCATAGTTCTACATCCCAGCGCTGGTGCTGTAACAGAATGTGACCACAACATCCTTTTGTTAGTTATAGACACAACTGCCACTCCGGTGCCATCCGTAAGATTGATACCAATCTTTTATCTCATAAATGTTTAAATATTAACAATCTATGTGAGACAAACAGGCCTAAATATACTTGATAAACTAGACTACAACACTATTTAATAGGTGAGGTGTAATAATAGCCAGACACTCAGATAAGACGGCGGGTTTTGTTCAGGTGAGAGTCTGCATGTGCGCACTTGTAATGCTGCATTCCTCTGCCTTATATTTCACATAAATACATGAACAATGTGTTTTGCTGTATTTTTAGAGGAGACATGTGGTGGTTTTTCCCCATGGTTCTTACACAAACAGTGTGATGGTTATGCGGCGCCTGTGCTATCAGCCCAGAGTTTGATCCAAGTGACAGCATGTTGAAAACTGATACTCGTACACACTGCCATTGTGGCTAAACCAGAAGATCTCTGAATTCCTCCCATTATAATGATATATGTATGATGTTTGCATAGTACTATGGCAAGTTAGTCCACACAAGCTAACATTTTTCTTTCTGCCAATGTGTAAACTGTAATAAGCTATGACATCTAGTGTTAGCCTCTGTGTCTGGTTTTGGTCTTAAAAAAATAACCGAAATACAACGTAGCTAGAGTCAGATGAGAAAATAATTTGAACAGAAATGCTATTGGCAGATACTCAGGCATTAGAAAACCATTAAAACGGCAAAGAGGTATAAATAATGACATAATCCTGCTCATTAACTCAATCTTCCCTCTAGCATTTTCGATTCTACCTGCTTCCTGTTATATACTGCCAATTATTTTTGTTGTTGCGCATGCACAAACACATACAGTGCACCTGTTGAGTTAAATGTGCTTTTATTTATTTAATTATCTACCTGGACGGAAAAATAAGGTCCCATTAACGACTATCGGCGTTGGCCAAGCGGGAATAGAGCATTCCAAAGCTCTGCGTACAAAGCTTTTATTATCTTTAATCCACAAAAAAGATGGCATCAACACAATACAACAAACAAGCGTGAAACAAAGCGTGCACCCGAGTGAGTCATGGTGAAACTTTGCCTGGCGGCGCTTGGTGATGAGCTGCTTGGTTTTTACATTGTTGTAAATAGTTGTTCATCAAAGACTAGCCTGTCAGCATGTAGCCGCGCAGTAGAAAGCGTGCCAGCTACTTTGAAGTTAGACAGAACAACCACGTAGCCCCAATTAGCACACACCGGGACATCTAAACACACTGACATGTTGTGGAGGTAATTCATAAAAAACAGTTATGTATGCAAAAAAGGAACATTTGTGTACAAGCAAATAAGGTTAGTTGCTAAGAGGGTTGCCCCAGGACAAACTAGCATCTTTAATTTGCATTCTCTCATTACAGTGATGACAGATTGATGTGGTTTACAACTCTTAAGATCTATCACTTAGTGCCACGTTATCTGTCATCTCCATACAAAAAAAACGGTACAACTTACTTTCATATTGAGGCATCCTTCTCTATAGATAGTCTATAAGTCTATATAAGTCTATAAGTCTAACAGAAACATATTGGCTGTAGGTACAATCATTATGTGTAATTGGTTCCATCAGTGCTATAAAGTACTAAAGTATTTTCCCGCATAAGGTGCATCCACTTTTGGCATGTAGATAAAGTACACTGTATGTTTGTAATTACTTTGCAAAAAGATGTTGTTTTTTAGCACAGCACTGTTTTCTTTCAATATAATTATTCAAGTATAGGTAAGATGTGCTGTGAGCTAAGCCATTGCAAATCCAAATAAATCTAGACTGCTGGCAAATGTCCCACTCAGCCGGTCCTGTTAATATTGATTTATTGTTCAATAAGTTATAGTTAATATAATATCTAATAAGATATTTGGGGCTTTGTATTTATCATTCTATATGAAAAACTAGGTTGTCCATCGCTATCTGTGAGATCACCACTGAAAAAAATGTATTTATAAGATCCCATTGTATAAGTCAAAGGACTGAACGCATCAAAACTGACATGAGAAAAAGTGCTTTTGGCTGTTTTGCTTCTCAAAAATGGAATAGTGCCACAAATGCAGTTTAATCACACCTGCACCTGGTTTAAATGTTTTAAATGGACTTATGTACCTACCTATTTGTTTTGTTTTTTGCTTGGATTTTGTTTTGTTTTTTAACATGGCTCGAGAGGGGGAAAATTTGCAATTTCTTTTTGAAGTATTTTGTAGTAAGCTGTAGATGGTCAAATCATTAACTTCCATTGAGTCCATGTCATTTATTTGTAGCAGCTACTTCAAAAATTTTTAACAATATTGTACATTTGATGTTTTCTATTATTATTTATTTTTTACGTGATATTTTTGTACTTCTAAATGTATAGCGACAGGCCTATATTCCACATATTCCACACGTATATTCAACATATACCAAGCTATCAATGCAATTTATTCTTCTTGTCATTGATGGGGAAAGCTAAAAATTACATTGTCTTAAAAAAAAAAAAGAAAAAAAAAAAAGAATTGAACATAGCATCTCACATGGCTAACAACAGCTGCGACCTTCTTAATAAACGGTGAAAATGAATTTGGTAATGTAATTCGAGTAGAGGGCCAATCCAGGGAGCACTAACAACATACTAATGAGTAGATGTTTAACTGAATAATAATCCGATCCTGGGAAGAGTCGGGGCGGCTCGAGAAGGAGAGTGATTGAGGGTTCAAAGTGCCGAGGCGAGGCCGACGGTGTGCGTTTCAAAGGCGGCGCGTGGCCGTGGATGTGAGAGATTCGTTAATTCAGCAAAGCAAAAGCACTGCCTTGATGTTTACTAGGGTTACACACAGAGCAGCTGGAGGAACATGCTTATAAATATACACACATGCACAATTACATGATACAGGCCGCGCGCACTGGGGCAGCAGATAGCGGCGGCCTGGACTTTGATGCACATATTGCATTCATATGTTCACAGCTTGGCACATGCACAATTGCACATGACCATTGGCAATCATGAAAAATACAAAGACGGATTGAAGTCTACGCAAATGCATTATGAGGAATTCCAAATCTGTCTTCGCATCATGATTGGTTGCGAATACTTGGGTCGACAATCTAATTTGATGATGTGACTGTAGATTTAATACATTTCGATTGAGACATGCAAATAATACCACTGCCAATATAAATTACTTTTAGTAATTTTTCTGCTCCACCAAATTGATAGTTTAACTTGTGGTTTGACAGTTTAGCATAGCTTGATCATAAAAACATGCAAAAGCCATGCATGCTTTTTCACAGTTGTGATCTCAAAGCCCCCGAAGTGCAGCGGACATGAAGTAATTCCCTAATTCCTGTGACTCACTCATGCCCTTGAGTGGATAGCCCCCATGATGTTAATCTGTCAGGTGCTGGTCAGGGCCTTGAGGTGCAGCTGCGTGTTTGCGTGGCATCCATATTGTCTCCATTTAAGGTAAACCTCAGTCTGTGTTCCACACTTGACCCAACTGCTCCATGGATGAAGTGTGAACACTGATGTAAAACAGGGCCTGGGATGAGAGATGTTCCGCACATGTGAAGATGAATGCCCTGTCACAGCCTACTGCACTTGTGTGTGGAGAAAGATATTAGCAAAAGAGACAGAATCAACGCCATGAAGCTACTTTACTTCTGAAGACTAAAACAACAGCGTGAACAAAGCCAGATGCTCTTGTTTTATAAATATGCACTCTGAGAAAAATGATCCTTAACTGTATGTTTTCAGAACTTATAAACCCCATCAGAATGTGACATTTATGAGCCAGTGTATGTAGCTGCTTGCCTCGTGCCTGTGTGTTGTTTCATTGCTCTGTTGATATTTTATGCTTTGACAAAGACCATGTTCTTCACTGGACAAGCATCGTTTTCTCAACATTTTTCATATCATAACCAAACCCAGACCTCATTGTTAACCTAAACGTGACCGCCAAGGGTAAATGGCCCGTGCCTGCCCGCCCACTGTACCGGCAAATATACCAGCATTGAAATGATGCAGAGTTCTGGAAAACAAATTTGTACTCATAAACGTCTTATAAAAATGTGGCATGTTAATCGCATCTTGTGTATTTGGATAATATCAGATGGAGATTGATTGGGGATTAGATTTGTGCTTTGTCAGCCTTATGCAACACACTTAAACTCACTTTTCTCTTGGTAAGTTACTCAATGCAATGCGGGGCTCTTTAGGGGTTTGCTCAAACACCGAAAGACCGAATAATATGATACTTTACTTATCGCTCGTGCAAAAATGTGCCGTCCTCACTGCCTTCCCAAGAGGTCGGGAGCCAGGGTCAGAAAGCTTTCCAATCCAATGCACGATTAAACTGAAGTTAATGCAGACAGACGGCTCAGGTAGCTCTTAGTAGCTGACATCATTTGTTCTTTATGTCAAACAATAGCCTATGAATACACTTCACCATGTAAGAGATCAACAGTGGGCAACAGACTGTGATTCCATTGGAGTTGAGGGTGTAGTTCTTTTCATAATGATTTGACAAGGATATCCCTCATGACGCAACTCTCTATTTACCTATTTAAAGGCCGACAGTACACAAAATGGATTCTTGTGAGCTTTAAGACATGTTACAATGTTATATCATCAAAAACCTACCTGGAGTTGTGTTTTATTTCTTTCACACATGTTTGCGTAACCCTTGCGTCTGTCTACATTTCCATTTCCAAACCTCAAAATGCTCTGTTCCACCTTGTGATGTCATGAAATTGTAATTTTCAAGTTAACAGCTCCTTGTGCATTTGATTTAGTAGAGATAGGCAATTCCAGTGCTGAAACCATCTAAATTATTCTAGTGAAGGAGTATGAAGTTTAAAAAGTGGATTTTAAACAGTGGAGCACTTTCTGTATTACGGTATGACATCACAAGGTGGAACAGAGTGTTTTCTGTCTGAGAAAACTCTCCTAAATATGCAGATTTTATGTGTTAAACATGTGTGAATGAAACAAAACACAACTCCTGGTATGTTTGTGATGAGGAAACAGCATGATAACATAGATCAAAAAATTGCGTAATCTGGGTCCTTTAAGACTTTAATTAATACACATATACTTGATATTAATGCTACTAATTGCAGCCATTTATATCATTGGAGCCAAGTTATGTATGTCCTCTTAAGCAATAAAGCTCCTACAGTTGTACATATTCATCTCTTCAATGATTTTCAGCCTGTGTAATCTTTTGTTGGCACCCAAAATTTTAATCCTTGTATGAGACCCACTTTTAGCATTTTTTTTGCGTTTTACAATCTTGTCTCCATTTTATCCTTAACCTCATCAAAACTAGGTCCAAGTCTCACCAACCACTTAAAGCCTTTCACTAGAACACATTTCTCTGATTAACTTAAGCTTATTTGGCCACAGCGCCATGAACATCTGCTAATGTTGTGGTCGCTCCTTTTAGACAGTACATGTTAAGTGATGATGGATGTACTTGGATGAGAAGACGAGTAGTTTGACAAGGGGATAGTGAGCCGCTATACTGTGAATCTATAAAAGTCCCAGCGCGAAAAGTCTGGAAGTATTTTCAGCCTGCAGTGGTGGCAAATTTTACATCCTGGAACAAAATTTTATTGCTGAGCAGGTTTGGCTACATCACTGCTCTCTGGCTTGAATTAGTTACCTGGAAGCGTTCGACTTTTCAGGATTTTGTCTGGAGGAACTGGCAACTTGTGGGGCTTTACTGTTCTCAATGGCATTATTTTTATTCGCTCTCACACTCGGACTACTGCCTGACCCTCATCCCAATCCAAATATATTCTTTGGACATTTGACTGTTACATTGTTGAGGAGTGAAAGGCGAGAAGGCCAGATGTGTCAAGCCGTGATTATATAGTTTCATTACTTTTGCCATTACACTTCATTTTAGCAGCACTGCGTGTATTTTACTGCTTCCTGGACAAACATAGATATTAGTTTTGGTAGACATATGGAAGGTATAGGTCATAGTGTACAAATCAATGCTATATTCAGTAGAAAGTATTGTTCTTCTAAACCGTCAACATATTAATATTAATTTTGGCGAATTACAAGCTGACACAGACTGAGGTCGGCTGGTTTGATTTCTGTTCTGATTATTGAACAAGACACCTATACCAAATTGGATCCTCCAGTCACAGTATGTGGCAAAGCTGGATTATTATAGCGCATTATATTCTCATTATAATCAAGAGGTTTAGAGCCAATCTTCTGTGTATAAAAGCATGTGGAGCTCAGGTTGTGGAGTAAGGAATGTGTCTTATTTTTATTTTAAATGTCAATTATTAAAAATGTGTTTATGTTCACAAATCGATATGGATAAAAAAAATATTATAAATCATTTTCGCCCAGTCCTAACATGTGGGGATCGAACACACACACAAAAATGTATTTCCTCATAGTTTCTGCCTTCTGGTTTTAACTTGTGATATCTTCCGGTGAGGTCTGGATGCCGCTGATTGACTGACAGCTGTGCAGACACACGCGGACATGCCATTGGTCAAGGACAAAGTGGATATAACAAGCTTGACACGTACCAGACCTGCTTTTTTCACTGAGGGCCTGGAAAGGGAGGCCTGTCTCCTTCCAACTATGACATTACATTAGCTCTTTGTTGGAGTCCTGTATATATGTATGTGCGCTTACAATGGTACAGTCTTTCTCCCAATGCACAGACTCACACAGGTGGCTGTAATTAGCGCTCT
This sequence comes from Periophthalmus magnuspinnatus, assembly GCF_009829125.3. NCBI lineage: Eukaryota > Metazoa > Chordata > Actinopteri > Gobiiformes > Gobiidae > Periophthalmus > Periophthalmus magnuspinnatus. The sequence continues at coordinate 30,777,239 of NC_047135.1, read as the reverse complement.
GAGCCCATTCATGGCATAGGATCAAACTGCGCTCGCCTCCACCTCAGGAAACTCTGCTTAAAGTTACACACACATCCACAAATATACAACTATATATGTATGCGCCCGGTCCCTCTCCCCTGGGCTCCCCCTCTGTTGCTCTTTCTCTAGCCCGCGATGCTGACATCCAAAATGTTTCTGCTCAAACGGCTTGTGTTTAGTCTGCGACCCAATCAAAGCTCCGTTTGATTTCTCAGGAGGAACTGTGTCGAAAGGGAGAGCGGGGCCGCAGTAAGGTGGGGAGCAGGGATTACAGTTTAGATAAGTCCAACCATCTCTGGCAGACTTCAGAATATACACCTAAAGTTTTCATTGCAAACGTAAGCAGAAGCACTCAGGCAAATCGAATGGACACAAGGTTATGAAAGCAAAAATAAAGCTTGTGATTTGAAGTGGTCAGTTCTTTTTTTCCTTTACAAGAGTGGAAGAAAAACTATTTTGACAATTTTTATAAATGAAAAAAAAATATTGTAACACCTAACATAATGCATCCTTTGTTTCTTGGAGCCCTGCAGTGTTAAGGCCATGAGTCCAAAGGTTCACTAAGCTTTCCTAAGAGAGATGTAGCGGAATAATAATGCACTGTTTTGTTGTGTAAAAATAGTCACTTTTTCCTTTTTTCATTGGCTTAATGTTTGCCAAGCATCATAAAAAGTGTATACATTCACTCCAAAGTCCATTTAGTTCTCCCCAAAGCACTTAGGACTAAATAGCTAATAGCTGGAAAAGCTGGAAACAATTGTGAGTGAATGGTTGACGTGTGTTCGTCATATCTTACAGATCCTGAGCCTGAAGTGGTACTATGTTTAATTACATCAGTAAATTGCATTGTAAAGTTTCACTTGTAAAAATGTTTGTTGTTCTGATTTAGTCCAAGACAAGAAAAAAAGTAAGGGAAAAACTTCATGTTTGTCAGGTGTTGGTGATGTGTCTTCTGTTAGTAATGATGAGGTGTAATGAGATCAGATGTTCCAGTAAAACAGAGATTTCACCTGGAAACAGCTCATCTGTAGCAGCATTAGGCCTGTCGTGATAACAAATTTTGAAACGTGATGTATTGCTGAAGTAAATAGATGATAAACGATAATATTGAAACCAAAGCATAGAAGCAGAAGCATTATCCTCAAAAGTATCTGAAATGTACAAAAATGTAAAAAAAAACCAAACAACTGCAATAATGAACAGAATGCAGCATTTAAGTAGTTGGTTTGTATCGATAAGTCATCAAAGTTCATAATTCAAACCTCAACAGCTTAAATCTCATCTCAGTACCTAAAAATAACCAAAAATGTTCCGCTAGTACAAAGAAAATGTGCCCATGATAAATATTGACCCCACAAATCCATTTATCATGTATTCAACAATAAGTCAATTTAGTGTTTATCATGACAGGCCTACTCAGCATACACATAATCTGAGTGTATTTAAAAGTATTACACATATGAGAGCTGTTAACCCATCAGACTAGTTCCTGTGGTCATTCCGACAGCCCGGCAGTTAACTGTAGTGTAGAGTTGTCTGTTCTATCGCTGCTCTTAATAAATCTCACTGCTTTGTCGCCTTTCCCCTGTAGCACTGCCCCTCGCTCTGACTGTAAGCAGCTCTTTCATGTGGGCCTCGCTCCCTCTTGACCTCATCTGAAGTCCGTCACATCCCGTCTTGTTCGCTCTCCTTCTCCGTCTCTGACTCCCTCACTGTGTCTCCCTGTTAATGGAGGACGGTGTAGCAACACAACTTATAATGACTTCCATAAGGCAACACGGCCTCGCCACGGGAGGGAGCGTAAATCACAGTGACGTTTGTGTGAAGTTGTGTGTGCGTGTGTGCGTAGGAGAGGGAGTGCACGTGGACTTTAAACGTGCACGCTTCCACACTTCTCTCACTTTTCTGCTCAGACTACAGCAATTTCAATATTTCTGATGGTCTTAATCTGGACCAGGTTTAACACCAGCTACATGTAGACTCAAGCTTACTACTTAAAAGGTGCTTGTCTCCATGGAGATGTTATAACTTTACCTGGAATGGCATTAAAATGATCCCTTTCCATGGAGACTAGCAGGTGAGACCATCAGGCAAAGTTACAGGTCAGATCTGTGGAGAGATGACCCCGCTCACAGTAAAAAGTCAGGTTTATCAAATTATTTTCTTTTACCACTTGAAATGTTGAAGAGATGCAAGGTAGATTAATCTAGAAACGTCCAGACAAAGCAATAACATCTCCATGAACACAAGCACGTGACTGGTTCCTGCTGGAAAGGTACACAGTGCACCTTTAATTATTTGTCAAATCAGTTTTCTATACTTACTTTACTGTTTATACTACTGTAACCCTGACAACCCCCCGATGATTACTGCACTCCAAGTTTTGCATCACTTACCAAAACAGCATATTGAATTTATCCGGTCTATTGTTGGATGGAGTCTTTGTGGGGAGTCATTTAGGGGAATGACTGTGGCCGAGCAGAGGTTTTTGGAGATTTGAGGAATGCGCAGGATCCAGTGTCTATGATTGGCAGCAACATATAATCATCCCATTTATTGCAACAGCATCAACAGTGGTCTCCTGACAGACACATGTGGACTCGTGTGGTGGAATTGTTTTCAGAGAGAAGGCAAGCTCTTATGGACTTATAATGATGTTGAAGCAGGGGGTCAGTGCTCAGAAGGCATTCATTGGTGAAGGACAAATTGTGTGTTTTCAGCTCTGTGTTACAATCCAAACTCTGGGCAGGATGGATTCCAGTAGAGCAGTATTGATGAATGACATTTTAAATCGCATCTGTCTCGCAAAACTGTCTCCTATTATTTTTTATTGTCAAACCACTTGTACCACTTGGTAAACTCATTTTGGGTAAATCATAAATTTTTCATTCCGTGTTGTATATAGAACCACTTTTAGCTGGCGTTTGCTGTTTTACCAGTGTAAGAAAAACATATTGCTTTGCGGTAGCTAGTGACGGTTTTATAAAGTTGAGCCATTACGTTTAGAATGAAAGTGTGTTGTTTTCTGGTTAGTTCCAGGACAAACAGTGTGATTTTGGCGGATTTGAGCCGTGCTTCACTGTGACAGATATGCAAACTCACAAAATTACTCCCATTTTTTTGTCTTGACTATACATAGCAGGTCTCTAAAACATGCCTAGCTGTGCCCCTCGCATGCTCACGAAGGTTCTGTCCACATATCCAGTGTCTCTATATTAAAACTTAGAAGGACATGACCTCTTAGCAAAACAGTGGCCCCCAAACCCGCACACAGCTCGGACCCAGTTTTCGGCATGCTCCTATCCAGTTACTACTCCTCTTCTGCAGCAGACCTTAAGGTAAATAAAAGAAAGCGTTGTACAAATACACACAGGAGTGCCCAGGCAGTCAATGTGTGAAATGTAGCACGCTGTTGAGTCTTTTCCCTCCTGCAGATTGAAAGAAGTTGAACAGGAATTGGGATGATTTATGTTCTGTATAGTTTTCAAAAAGACAGCGTAACCACGTTGAAAATTATACTGACACAAAACAGAACATCAGAATAATTAACTTCACAGCACCAACTTGTGTTTGGAGAAACTGCTGAGAAATGTTTGGAAAGTCAATATAACAGACCCAATACTAAAAGGTACTAAAGAATTCGTAAAAATGTGTTGGTTATTAAAAGCAGAAGGTTGTTTACTTCTCTCTGTGTGTTTAGTTCCAAACAAGCAATACCTCTACCCCTCGCTTTGAACTTTCTGCACTCACAACAGTTTTTACTAGACCAAAAAAGGGGCAAAACACATTTACTGGCACAAATGAAATCTTGCAAATAGACTTTTGATTACAGATATGAGGGCACAACCTTTAAGTGGATTTTGTTTTTCAGGACACGGATCCAAGTTTTTGATCATTATTTGACCCTGGAAATTTGCACTTTATAACTTCTCATTGATATGAATGTGAACTGACTGGGTTGACGTGCTCTCCGCGCCTGGTCCCGCTCCAAACTTTAATTTCACACAAGTCACTTTTAATTTTTGATGATGGCAAAAGCTGGAGCTGTTTAGCCTTTTAATCTTTTTTGTTCAAGATGTAAACCAGTTTCTGTGGAGTGTCAAATATTATGTAATACTGTATGTGTAGAACCACAGAGTCATGTGATGGAGAGACGAGGGTGCCACTGTCTTCATTCAGTGAGCAGAAAATCATTCATACATGTAATACTTGTTTGTAATGACAGTGTGATGTGTATTGTGCACTATATTGAAATGGAACTCTTTGTGCACTCGATCTGGTCTCATCTCATGTTTCTTTTCTCTTTATTTTAACACTGATCGCAATTTTACATCATATTTTTTGCATGTATATTGATCATATTAATACCAAAATCACTTAAATTCCAGACATACACGGTGTATGTACAGTAGAAGTTGAACAGGACCTCTCCTAACTGTACTGTAGGAGGTCTGCCAGGGTACATTACTGGCCCACATCTTACCTCAGGGAGGGATTCTGACTGAGAGAGTGCTAAACCCCCCATATCACTGCCCCCTCCTCGCTCGCTCGCCGCTCGGCTTCAAACGCCTGGCCTTTCCTAGAACTGGCCGTCCATGTGGCAGCGGGAGGTGCAACAGGAGTACCAGCACCTCAGGTTACCACTTAGTTAAGTAACTCCAGAACACAGGCACCCCTACATGCGTGGACACACCCAAAGAGGGGCTGTCACACGCACACACACGTATATGCACGCAGGTCCGCCGCACACAGACAGCTATTAATACCACCAGGAGGATGCAGGTCATGCTTGTATTTGCATTTCAAAAACGTCTTTTATTCCATCTTCCAAATAGTGATGCTGTAAAGACATTTGGCGCTGCATTAAACACTTTGAGCTTTCAGGTGGTCTCAGACTGTACTCGCACACATATGTACCATCATGCATCTGTAATCATATCCATTTGTAATTAGCTGCCACAGATTTTCTCCAGGTGGTCCGAAGCTGTTTCGATGATGTTCTTTCTTTTATAAAGTCCATCCGGTTTTGGTTTTAGTTTTGGGTTCATTCAAATGTAATTTCTCTTTGTAATCCACATAGATCTGGTTATGAACAGGCTGCCCTCATTCATGTTGGGGGGCCCCACATACACACTGTATTCATTTTAAAGAGGTCTTCGCTTGAATATTTTAACAGATGTGTGTATCTTTAGTCCGTAGGGGAGTGAGAGAAACAGATAGAACACCGCTAGACCATAAAACTGTTCAATGTGAGAAACAGAAGTAAGATTTGATCGATTGCGGAGATAAATCAATCAGTATTAGTTCAACATTTGGCATGGTTTTGTGAATAACTACGATATTTTTGTATGTCCTTATGTGTTATTTTATTTAGTTATTCATGTTAAGGCTTAATTGTGTAAGTTCATATTGGTTGTATGTGTTCTTTTTCACTTATTTCCCTGTTTTGTTTGTTCTTCTAGATGACTCCAGTTCAAGAGGTGGAGCAGGACCTACCAATGGGGGGTCAGAAAACATCCCGGACTTGGCTGGGAAACTCGGTGAGGACACAAACAAGCACAATCATGTCGATGAAAATAACACAGTTTGAACGCGTTATGGCCTTGTGCAGTAGCAGACCGGGCCATGTGCAAAGTGTGTGGAGGTGCTTGCCCAGATAATTGGCTCAGACTCAGTGCAGTCTATTTGTGTGAGGTGTGATTTGGAGGGACACATTCCTTCCTTTGCCCCCTCTCCGTCTCCCAGGACCCCTCTGTCATGGAACTTCAGCGCTCCATCTTTGCTTGTTGTTATTCTCTTGTCTGTCTTTTACTGCCCCTCAGTGCTTCTTCTAAACACTGGGGCAAAATATCTCTGGAGCAGATCTGTTTTTATGTGCTTACACAAACACTCCACACACTGTATTCCTTATATAGATCTCTTTTCAGACTGCTCTTGCAAAACAGCCTTTAATGACATCAGGACTAATCTCATGAATATTGTTGGATGTAGTTTGTTCTCTATTTAACAACAGCTACATTTCTTAATTTGTCATCGCTGTAACAACAGTTGACTTTGCCCACAACATTTTGCTTCTGTATCTCATTGCGTGTAATACAAATGTCCCATATATTCTCTCTCCATTATATACGAAGCAGCTGTTGATAAGCACAAAATTGATTTGCAAGCTTCAAATCCAGCCAACAAGATTACTCTCCCTTCTCAAACGATTCCCTCAGCCATAAACTGGACGAACGCCAGAATTACTTCACATTTCAAATATCTGTTTGGCTGCATCATTGTAGAAGACGTCCTTGTGTGTGTGTTCCACACACACTCACTGTTACACACGCACATACAGGTCCAGTATGTGTGATCAAAGGCAGCCAGCCAAAGGGTCAGCAGTATTTTTACACTGTGAAGTGTGGCGTTGAAGTGGCCCCTGAGACCCTGAACAAGCCTGGCCTCTGGGCTCTCTCACCTCTGGTCCCCTTCTCTGGCCCTGGCCTCAGTGCTCTGTTCTCCAAACTGTTTTTCTTTCTCTGCACCTCTCCATATGCCCTCGCTCTCACTTTTTATTGTTTTGCCTTCAACCCAGTCTGGTTTTATTTTATTGTTTTTCCCCTCACTTCAAATAATCTGTTGGTATAGTAATATGAACATCACATTCCTTTATATCTCCTTACTGATGTACTAGGTCCTCGTATTCGTTTCTATGGGTGTCAGTCTGACTCAGTAACTGGAATCTAAACTATTATTCACCTTAAACACTTTGAATCCCTCCAGTCCACTCCGTATCTGTACCTTACCCTCAATCACCATCTTATTTGTTCAAGATCACCATGACCGGAGACTCCTCCAAACAAAAATCCATCACCCGTGCTTCTTTTTTCAGTCACCCTGAACCACTCCTCTCCCCTCATTATCTGATAGACCATCTCAATCGCTGTGGTCACAGTTCAGCACAAGTCCAGTAGCTTATTCCAACTCGGAGTGCATAAAGGCGAGACTCACAGTGTGTTTGTTTTGTTGTACTGCCCAGGTTAGGGTCAGCAGGAGGATGTGGTGATAGTGAGATCTACGGATTTCAGACCTGACTCATAATTCTTGGACTTGTTTGTTTTCTTAGAGCCAGAAAAACAACCCGTTTTAAAGGACAGCAGTAGTTGGATACAGATTTATCGCCCGGGTTGATAGCTATCCGCTGCGGTTAAGGTTGTAAAATCAAGCGCTCCCGTGAACGATTTCCTCTCCTCCCTCCCCATTGGCCACTTATGTCTCTTTGATGTGTTTTTACTGTTTGTTGATTGTCTTGTGTTTTTAAAGGAAAGGTGCATACTCAATAGAGGTTAAGGTTAAGTTAGTTCATTTGTTTTCAAGTGGAAGAGTAGCAAGGCATTTGATGGTACATAAGGGGATTTGCATGGCTAAATGTTTGCTCTGTTGTCACCATCTGCCGTTTTATGAGCCTACGATGTGGATTCAGTTTACCTCAGGATATTTAAAGTGATGTTGGGTCTCTGCTTTTACTATGGGAGCATGGTTAGTAAATAGATGCGTGGTGAAAATCAAAGATGCTCGGTTATTTAAGAGCTGTTAACCTAGAGATGCTGGTTCGGTACAAAGTAATGATATGTTGAATAGTGTGTTCTCATGGACATGTGGCTACTCAATCACGGTAATCTTTTGTGTCAGGAACAAGAGGAAGTGACTCAAAGATTGTGTCTCAAACAGAACTATTAACTTTATTGCTGCCAATTACGTTGTTTATACTACGAGGCACTCTGCCATGTGTTTCACCAGCCCATACTTTCTCTAGCACTGATTGGGCAGTGATTTCATCCGGTCTAAACTAAAAGTCGAATAATGCATCAAGCATAAATAAGTTTGTGAGAGCATGTTTACAGAAAATAACAAGAGCCGTAGCCGAAGCATGTATAAATTGCAGCTGATTGGATTGTAAAGGACTTCAAAAGAGTGGGTTTCATGGAGTGTAATGGACAGTTCCACACCAGTGATAATCTTCAATGGAGCAGAAAATTAATTTGATGCATTAAAGGTTTGCATCTGTGTCCCTGGAGAGCAAGCTAAACTGATCTGTCCAGTTCCCTCACAGTCATTTCCTAACAAGAACAAATGTTGACATCCAGTTACATCACAGCTTCATGAAATGTAACATGTAATGAATATAAATCAGCAGAGTATCGCTGATTTAGATGCCTGGGATCCAGAACACACACTTCTTCAATACTTTATAAAGATGTTTTTCAAACGGGTGTGATTGACAGGTGGATTAGCCAATCGGAGACACGCATGGTCATCTTATTGGAAAAATATTAAGGAAAAAAAATGTCACAGGGGGCGTTTTTTAAAGAGCCAAGCACTAAAGTCTGTTTATCTGAGGTGAGATCAATTCGATTTTATTTATAAAACATACGTGACCAATGATTGCCTTTGTTTCATATCGTCACAGAAAAAACAAACGAGATTTCATGATTGCGTTTGGCTTGAGACATGACAAAGAAAGTGGGGACCAGACTGATATCAATCTGTATAAAAAATGCAGAGATATCAGGCAGCGGATTCAGGCTATTTTAGGCTAAACTTTACTGATATGAGGTATACGAAAGCAAAAATGGATTTATGGCTGTGTAAGACTGGACTAAACTCCAAAGTCTGTACTCTGAGCCACACAGCGCTGCAAACCGGCAATACTGAAGTCATACTGCAGGAAAGTGAAGTTAACACAAAGTTTATAATGCTAAGTTTCACAGCTAAATATGTGATCATAAGTGTGACGATGAAAGCTGTTAAATATACTGTGCAGGCCTAGCTGAAATATTGAATCTCTTTTCAAAATGCAGTCTGTCCTGCCCCACTTTGGCCTTTTAACCCACAGTGGTCGCAAAATACCATCACTGGAGCATGTTTGCTTTGTACACTTTGTTTTCTGAAGAAACATACCAGACTCCTTCTAAATGAACAAAAATATACTGATGAAAAACTAACAATTAATAAATTCTTTTCCCCTCTAAGCCCAACACAGTTTGCCCCTCAAAGAAAGGCCCCCAGTGTTCAAATGGTTCCCCTTTGTAGAAATAAATAAATAAGAGAACGTGAAACCCAGCAGGCTTGAAATATTTCTGCAGCCTCCTTCTGTGTCGCAGGCTTTTCAGATAACATAGCTTTGATCGCTCTTTACGTCTAATAAAAGTGTCACATAAGAATTTGTGATGAATTCCTCGATCTTTTCCAATCGGTTCAGCCCCAGCCCCTGGAAGACATAGAACAGAACACTGCCTGTAAATATAAAACTGCCCTGCAAACCATTTATCTCCACCAATAACTTCTTCTGTTCTGGCCTTTTGTCCCATGTGCCAGGAGCTGTGGGCTTCATTCACACCAAAAGGGAGTGAAAAAGTAGTCTATAGTCTGTTTGAAAGGGAAAAAAAAACCACAACTGTTATTATATAAAAATTGTAATGAAGTGATCTTCCACAATTTGTAGCTCTTTGTTTTCAAAAATGAAATGAAATGTTTTCAAAGTTTTCTTCACTTGGAATTTAAAAATAATAATGTCTTGAAGATTATTTGCTCGCCATCAGAGGTGGATGAAGAAGCCAAAAATTGTACTCGAGTAAGAGTAACATTACTTCTAAATAATGTTAGAAATACACTGTAGTGGTTCAAGAAATGACTGAGAATTATATATATTTAAATTTTGTATTATTATTATTATTATTATTATTATTATTATTATTATTATTATTATTATTATTGTTGTTGTTGTTGTTGTTGTTGTTGTTGTTGTTGTTATCATTATTATTAATTTATTTTATTTATTTCCAGTACTTCATATTCCATCCCTGCTTTGCATCCTTTTTTGCTTATTTGTAGTATCATGATTTCTATAATACAATAATGATACAATTGCACATTTGTTTAATGTTTAATTATTCATCTTTGGAAATGATGTCGGATTGAACATATGATTGTTGTAGGGGTATGTCTTTCTGATTAGATGGACTTAAACACAATTACTGAGAAGTACAATTTCTTTAAAAAGTTACTCAAGTAAATGTAACTGAATACATGTAACTGAATGTACTACTTACTTGTGCAGTCTTGCTATAATCATTGTAGAACTGCTTCTCTGTGTCTTCTTAAAACTGTTATTTTTGTCGCCAGGGAAAGCAGTTTGAGCAGAGCTTGACCCCAACATTCTCCTGTAACTTTTATGAATAATTGAATTTGAATATGTTTTCATTTATGTGTCCACAGTGCGCCCCCGCTTCACCCAGCCCGCCAAGATGAGGAAGCGAGTGATCATCCGTCCCGTAGGCAGCTCTGTGCGTCTGAAGTGCACAGCCAGTGGGAACCCCCGACCTGACATCGTGTGGCTCAAAGACAACAGGCCCCTGGTGGACGAGGACAGCAGGGCGGCTGCAGGGGGAGAACCCAAGAAGAAGAAGTGGACCCTGAGTTTGAAGAACCTCACTCCAGAGCACAGCGGGAAGTACACCTGCCAAGTATCCAACCGGGCGGGACAGATCAACGCCACCTACAAAGTGGAAGTCATACGTGAGTCACACACTGCACAGATGGACTACACAGAAAACATCTAATCACACAAAGATCTTTAAATTTATAGACATAGTAATATATGCAGAGAAATTCACTTTAAATTTGATGGCAACCACAAGTGAAAAATGTTGGGAGAACGAGTAAAATAACAAGTTTGTGTTAGTTCACAGTACATACAGTGTATAGAAAAGCAGGTACCACTGTTTTTTGTATTTCATTTATTTTTCATGATTTTCAGACACTTTTCAAGACCAAAATAAAATCTAAATCTAAAATTGTAGCACATCCAGTGTTCCATTGTTTCTTGTAAACTGATACGGTCACTTAACATCATGAGGAAAAAGACTTTAATATATGCACATTATGGATGTTTTTGGCTTATTTCTGCCCTGCCACTTCCCAGAGTCCTTTTGTTATCCCCATGCCTGCATATCAGAGACGTATTAGTGGTATATCTAACCAGACTAAAAATCCCTGCTGGCCAAACAATAACATATTACACTGTGTTCTGTGGGGACCAAAGAGCTGAGGCTGAAATGGGATTTTTCCACTGCAACTCACAATAAGGTGATTATGCAAAAACCTTTAAGATCATATGACTGAAAACACCACCATTAGCGTTTAGCCTATTTTAATGATTTGCTGGCAGAGTTTGCTGCCAGATATCAGGCTTTGATTTCATTATGCTCTGGAAAATCTGGTCAGTGTATTTTGTAATACAACACTACAGAAATAGTTGTTCTCATTAAACTATTTCCTATTTTCACCAAGTGTTATTTAATGAGTTGCTCAAGGTAGCCATTGTAAGTTTAAAATTAGTCAGTGTTCCCCCTGAGTGGCATTTATTGATCACTCTTTCTGTCAGTGAACCTCAGTCAGGAGTGGAAGGAATGCTCTGTCAGACTTTTGTTGTTGAGCCAGTTGTGGTTAGATTCTGAAAAAGATGTTGTTTGAATTTTTTTTGCTAAGACCAGAATGTGTTCAATGATGAGTTGTGAGTGTTTTTTAAATATATTAGGTTGTATTGGAAGGCTGCTAAAGCGTATTTGAGGCATTGGTGATTTAGTGCGTAGCTGCATAAAGCAAGAAAGACTATGACTGTGTTCACCACATCTGGTCTACATTTAAGTACAGGTGCTCAGACATATAGAGCCTGAAGAGAAAGGAGAATAGTATCTTTGTTCAGATGTGCATATGACTTTACATATGTTTCACTTTGGAGCTAGCAACATGGTCCACCAGAAAACCACAGATCCAGCATTTTCAGTCACAATATTAAAGCTCCTATATTATGTGAAACTGACTCTTGTGAGCTTGAGGTCGTGTTATAAAGCTGCTACCTCTTCAAAAACATGGAGTTAGTCTTTATTATTAGTCTGTAACATCTCCAAAGCTCAAAATGCTCTGTTCCACCTTGTGATGTCATGAATCAGTAGTTTTAAAGTTAACAACTACCGTTTACCTTTTGTTTAGTAGAGATTTGAAATTCCAGGGCTGAAATTATTTCATGTTTTCTGCTTGAGAGAGGAACTCGCAGATGCTTTGTGTGTTAAACATGAGTGAATGAAACAAAACACAACTCCAGGTCTGTTTGTGATGAGGAAACATTATTATAACAGATCAGAACATAGAGAAATATGGGCCCTTTATTTTCGTATCTAATCTTATCATCATCAACAAAATATCAAGATTTGTGGTATGACATAATTGAGGAATTTTGAAGAATTTAAGAAAACTCTGACATTTAACGTAAGTATTTATTTGAATATTTTATACTTGCAGAGCGCACCAACTCCAAACCCATCCTAACCGGTACCCATCCCGTAAACACCACTGTGGACTATGGCGGTACGACCTCCTTCCAGTGTAAGGTGCGCAGTGACGTCAAACCAGTCATCCAGTGGCTTAAAAGAGTCGAGCCTGGTGACGAGAACAAGTTCAACTCCACTATAGAGGTACGTGATCCACACTCACATTCTCCTTTGGTCACTGGTCCCTTTCTAACCTGAGTTTGTCCAAAACACAAGGTTGGAGATCATCGCTTTGTGGTGCTGCCCACTGGGGAGGTGTGGTCCCGTCCTGATGGCTCCTATTTGAACAAGCTGCTCATAACCAGAGCCAAAGAAGAAGATGCTGGCATGTACATTTGCCTGGGTGCTAATACAATGGGCTACAGCTTCAGGAGTGCCTACCTGACCGTGCTGCCAGGTGAGACCACATTAAAACAGAGTTACAAAAATGCAGCATGAATCATTAGGTGTGTCACGATAATTACTATATTGACTAATCATAAGTTCAATATATTGTAGCATTCTGGTGTAGCCAAATTTCTTCTGGTGGCTTATTTTCTGAACACAAGGGCTACTCTAGGCCGTAACCCATGCCAAAACAAAAGCAAAACAACAGCAAAACAGCAGTCTCAACGCACTAGAGCCTGTCAGATCATTACAATATGAAATTCATGGGGGTCAGTATTCACCGTGGGTACTTTTTCTTTGTACTAGTGGGTACGGTTTTGTTATTTTTCTGTACTATGAGATTTGAGCTGGATGAATAAATACATTTTATGAGTCACTATAAATCCAAACTAACTACTAGTGTTTCATTCTGCTATTTATCTGTTGTAGTTTTTGACAGGATTATGTATTGTAGAATTTTGGAAGTTTTTGTACTTTCTGCAAGTTCAATAGCCAGTGTATTTCACAAAACCTTTCTAAGCAGTTGTTGAGTATTATGTGTGTAAACTGCTTCATGACAGCACCACGTCATATTTGAACATACATATGAAACAGGGGTAACTGTTCCCCTTAAACGTCCCTAAAACCCTTTATTTATGTCCCTCAGATGTGAAGCCTCCCATGACTCCTGTGACCACTGCCACGTCCCAGGGTCTGCCATTGCCCGTTATCATTGGGATCCCAGCAGGTGTGGCCTTCATCCTGGGCACCGCTCTCCTGTGGTTCTGCCAATCCAAACGCACCTGCTCCTCTTCCTCTTCTTCTTCCTCCTCCGCTCTCCCCGCTGCCCAGCGCCTACCCGCCTCCAACCGAGACCGGCCGTGTCCCACCCTCCCGACTCAGCCGGCCAATGGGGATAAAGACTGCGTGTCATATGAGGATTACATCGCTCATCAGCAGCTGCTCCTTACACAGGGAGGCACGGGGTTAGCTCCCAAGGTCTACCCAAAAATTTACACAGACATACACACGCACACACACTCGCACGTGGACGGAAAAGTGCATCAACACCAGCACATTCACTACCAGTGTTAGCAGCACGGAAGGCGAGCAAGATGTGCCATTTTCAACTTGTACAGACTCACAACAAACTGCCAAAAAGCAAAACGATAACCACATTTCTACAGTGTATGGAGAGATAAGGGAACACACAATATGTCCTCAATGTGCTGCAGCCACTTATGGAACTTTTACCCAGCAATGAAGAATGTACAAATACAGTACAAAGACTTATTTCAAGCAACTTTCCATTTTCATACCAAGCTCAAAGTAACAACAAACTTATTAACGTAGCAATTCATTCATTCGTGGTACACAAAAAGCCACCATAAGCCCTCAGAATCCGCAAAAGGACTAACTGTGACTCTACAACTCTTCAAATGCAGTTGCTCGTGTATATATCGGATTTTAATTATAGCACCTCTACTCTGCAGTTTCATCTTGGCTCATTTTTAAGGAGCAAAGAGCTGTATAACACGTGTAATGTAATAACTTAATTTCAGAGTGCATATCTCAGGCGGACTTCTAACCCGAGCCATAAGAACCACAGAACAAGACGGGCTTCACTAAATCTACACCCAGAAAGAGACGAGGGCCAACAGCCGTTCTGTACAGCTGCTACACGGACGCTGGGTGGAAAAAAAGAAGAGATGTCAGAATGAGTTACTGAGCAGGGGAGAGTCAGCGCTCCCTTAGCAGATTCATTTCAAAAGCAGAAACAAAATCATTTCAATTTTACCCCAATTTTTTTTTTTTTTTTTTTTTTTTTTTTACAATTTCCCATCATTACCACCATGTTGAGCGAACTGACTGAGTGGTAGTCTTTTTTGGAGGTGGCATGTCTGAGCTGACGTGAGTACATAGGATTCTGGACATTTGAGGAGTACACGTTCTCACCTTGCGGCAGCCGCTTAACCTCCTCAGCCCGGAGCGCAAAGGGACCGTGCAGCGGTGAATACGGTGCCTCGGAAACAATTGCTTCCAGATTTTACAGATTGTTTTTGGATCGTTCACATATTTCTACTCATCTATTCAGAGATTTAAGGGAGACTTCATCTTTAACTTTGTAACATAAAGATGGGACGTAAAGCCCTCTGGTGCTGCTCACATTGTACCTGCTTTTTCTATATAGGCCAGGAAATGTTTATGGTCCCTTATATGAAAGAAGAAAGTGTGCAAGATTCAGATGTATGGCTTACTTAGTGTTTTTACATTTCCTATTTTAAAACCGTGGCACGCCCAATTAAAACAAACAGTATTGTTATATAAGAACATGCATACAGATATATTTTATTACATATGTATTCCCATGCCATCATTTTGTTAAATCTTCACATTTCAAGGTGCCAAATGATTTTTACCAATGTAATAAATGTACAGAACTATTATTTTTTATTGTAAATAGCATACCTCAGTACAGTAGCTTGTTGTGCTTTGCTCGTTTGTTTTTTCCAGTTCTCTTTGTATTTCCTTCCTGTCGTTGCTCTCAACTCGTGTCAAAACTTCTTTGTGACTCCGGACTTTCTCTTTCGCAGTTCCCCAGGTGTCCATGTGGACTTTCCTGTGTGCGCTCATAGGTCCGACCACTATTTAATAACTGTGTAAAACAATATGCCAAGATAAGATTACGGCCTCAGCTGTTTAGCATTAAACACTCCGTATAGAAGACGTGTTGACTGTGTCCAGAGATGTAAGCACTAGGATGTGTAAATGTGCTTGGTGAGGTCATAGGTTATGTTGTTGAAATGTACATCTGCGCTACATGTTTCCATAGCTGTAATGTTACAATGTGTTTGTACCATCATTATTTCAAGTAATACCTATTTTTTATGACAATCCTATCAAAAAAAACTTAATGCCATGTGTGTTTTAAACTGGATTTGTACAATTTTCAGTCTTGTTTCCTCTCAAAAAACAGTTAGATTTTACCTTTGTTTTAGAAAGTAAATCATCATTATTGAAAAAAAACTATTGGAAATTCCCTGAGCTGCAACTTTTCCTAGTACTATCTTGCAGAAAATGTTTGTGGAATAAGTTACTGACAACTAATCCATCACTGACAAGAGAAACCAACAGTAACCTACGTTCTGTCCTTATCTGTCTATGGACACTTACTATAACACTCTGCAGTATAAACAGTTGTCTTGTCTTCATGTATTTTGTCAGAAACATCTGTTCACAGCAGCTGGAATATGTTCCTCTGTTTTAATATTTGGGTTTGTTTCAAATTCCAGTTTATGCCACTGTTTTCCTTGTACAGATCTTTCTCTCGTTCATTCATTTCATGTGTAAAACCAGTTTGTGTGTTAAAGCTGAAGGACTGCCATTCACAGACTGTTTCGACAGGTTTGTGCACTTCTGTTACCACTAGTATGAACATGGTGTGAGAGTAGAGTAGTTCATAGAAGCCTATGAGTGTTTTGGACCATACTATTAGCTTTAGCACCATTAGCCCATATTATTTTCAAACAAATGTACAATGTGTGTCTAATTTATTGTTTCATATACTTGGGCATTATACTGCATGTGTTCATGTTGTTTTATAGTCAGAATGTAAGCTATGTAACAAATACCATGTCAATGTAATATACTGTATTTATACGTGCTAAATATACAAAAGTTTATCAATTTAATCTTTGTTTTGACAATCTTGTACAGTCTATTGTCATTTAGGTTATAATTTGGTTTCTCTCAAGTGTAATCTTGTTACTGGTGCCATTAAAAACGTTACAACTGTGCTCTTTTATCTGTGTTGTCCTCGATTATGAATACTTTACCAAACCGAGTATTTCTGTGGGATTCCTTTAGGTGTACGTCCTGCTCTAAATAGTTGTAGCCCTTCGATCGTAAGAGCAGTATTTTGTCTGTCAGCGTTTCTGTGTGGGGAGTTGACAGATGGACATGCGTTGCGTGCAGATGCAGGGTGTGAAGGCCTGCTTTCTATCTCTCTGACTTATTGGACGAAAAAGATGATGAAAGAAAAAGGAGCATGAGGCATCTTCGGGGGTTGAGGTGACAAAAGGTCAGGCTATGAGTCTTCGGTGTCCTGATAAGCTCTCATTTCAAATTCAAGTCAGGTCAACTCATCATGACGTTTTCTGCCTGCATCACAGTTTTCTGGCATAAGCTCAGTGCAGATGTGTAGAGTCCCTCCAGCCACAACCCCCCCAAAAGTTGAGTGTCCTTTGTCAATACATTCTCCATGGGGAAGTTTTATGCCATACTGTGGATGATTATAATCAAAGAAACACAATTTTTCATGGAGACAAGCAGTTTCAGGCCCTACTCCAGGCCACGTAAGAGCCAGGTTTGTGGAGATACAAGCCTGCTCGCAAGGACACATGCTAATTTTATTTTTATTTATTATTCGTCCAATTATTTTAATTTATTTTCAGTGGGGAAAAAAAAAGCTTTATTTTATAAATTTTTCTGGTCTGTAAGTTCCGTGGACATGCACTTTTAGTTCAATTAGTGACCTACAGTGAATGAGAAAGTTAGTCATGTGTGTGTATCTAAGGCTCTACATGTGTCCACCCTCTAAAATGCGCCCCATCTAGAGCACATAACAGAACGTTTCAGCTTACATGTATATGAAATGTGGGTTAGATCTGAGCTCTGCTACAGTACAAAGCTAAATTGCACACAGCACTTTGATGGACAAGAAGGTCAAAGTGATTTCAAGCAAAGATTCAGAGGCTGAATTACTCCCAGGCTTCTGCCATTTTGAAATGATTGCAAAACCATCAGACCTCAATAGCTCTGACCTGCAACAGGGATTTACAAAGACCCGGATCCCACTGGTTCTCTACGTATCTGCTCAGTTTTACTTTCTACAAACAAACATAAGTTCATTATACTTGAAAAGAATGCTGAGGAAGATTATGGTTTGCTAGAATGTGATAAGAAGCTGAAATTGGCCTTGTAAAAAAAAAAAAAAAGTCAAAATGTGTAACCTTTCAGGCTTGGTGGTTTGCATCCTTGACATTCATCTCTCATTCTAGTCTTATCAGCAGATGAGGTTTTTCCTTTGTATAACAGTGTTTTCTTGTGAATGATTTAAGATCAGAAGCAGCATGGGAGGACGACAATCTGGGGGCAAACTGTGAAGAAAGAGACTAAAAAAGAGGAGAAGATGCCATTTTGAGTACCTTTCACCATTCAAACTGAATCGCTATGACAAAGATGTTAAATTTCTATCACTCTGAAACTCATGTTACTCCTCCTCCTCCTCTATTGCAGGTTTCCACACTGCCCCAACCTGGACCTGAGTTAGTCATGCGAGAAGAGCAGGACATGCCACACCCCGTCATATCAATTAAAATTATTTTGTTTTATCTTAATTTGTTAGAACCCGTTAAATTTAAAGTAACGTCTAACTAACATCTAACTTTATGGATGACTTAATGGAAAGTTAAAACCGCACAATACCATATTCCACTAAATGGAGATAGAAATATCATAGTAAGAGACAGCATTTCCATGGAGACAAGCAAGTAGAGACCAAAGAGTCGGATTTGTGAAGATGCAAGCCCATAGTCACAGTACGGAAACATGCTTTTTGGGGCAGTAAAGTAATGAAAAAAACCCAAAACATGTTATTTTTGTCCTTTTTTTGGTTGTAAAGTAACACGAAGAGGCTTTAAATCAGAAAACATCACATACTTTTTGCTTTCTACATGTTTTCATTGTATAGTCCGATTGTGGTGTGCCTATAGTGAAGATTCCTGGGCGTGAGTCAACAGCAGCTGTGGTGGGTGTTAATGAGAAGCTGTCCAAAGAGGCTTTTTACTGGCATTTAGCTTTAGACTGTGAAAGCCTGCTCAGGTGAATGGAGTCAGTGACCATGAAGAGCTCTCTCTCTCACACATACACACACTAAAGAACACACAAAAGCACACACACACACACCTGGGCAAGGCAACACCACCTCAAACCAGCCTGACGCACTAGGTAAAAGAGCAGCTATAGATCAACATAGCGATGCATAGAGTTTTGTGTGCACAGATGCATTTTTGAAAAGAATAAATGTAGGAATCGCACGCATGGACCGAAACACCTGGTTGGCAATGAATCCCTCTTGTGTTTGCATAGCTATCCCGGTCCGCTCATCCTCTGCGTAGCCACAAAAGCCGCCATTATAGCTAAGAAAACAAAATAACACAAAACCAGGCTAAACAGGAGACTTCCATCCTGTGTCCGCCCTCTCTCTCTTTCTGCATCGGGCTGAAGCAAATGTTTACCTACTCCTTTTTAAAAAGAAAGGGATGCCAAGGCCTTTAAAGTCTACCACAGAGCCGTGACAAAGGCTTACTAATCTAGTTGTTGTCTTTCTCTGCCCCTACATCCTGCAAAGTGTGTGCGCTAGAGTGAGGAGAGGAAGAAAGTTATAGTCTAATTGGTCAGGGAGGTAGTAAAATGTTTGTCTGGGTGAAGAAGAGCTGATAAGGAATTGGGGGAGTATTTCCACTGTCATCACTCAAGTATGGGACAGATGGGGAGAGCCGAGCCTCTTCAAAGCCCAGCGCCCCGGCCTGCCTTCACATGTGGGATGCTTTTGTGTGTTTGGAGAGTACGAGTTCCTGTCACACATGCTCACCTGCTCCTCTTTGACTCAGAACCGCCCTTATCCATTCATTCATTCATAGCTTTTTCCTGTGCTTTAAAGATGCCGCCATGTGGTTGTCTGTTTGCGGGCATCTTCTGTACACAAGTAGCAGATGGGAAGAGCATTGTTTGTTTTGTGGTGCCAGTGTCCACAGAGTCTATATAGATGTCAATGAGTCCTCTGCTGATACTGAGTAATGCACACTGCTGGTATGAGGATGTAGTATGGAGGGATGAGACGTAGAACATTCTGATTTACATGTCTAGTGTGGAGATAGTATTTAAAGGGCTATGACAAACAGACCTGGAGTTGCGTTTTGTTTTAGTCACACATGTTTAACACACAAACCCTGCAGACAGACACTTTCACTAGGAGTATTTGGATGATTTCTGCTCTAAAATTGCCAGTCTTTGCTAAAACTACCACTACATGACATCACAAGGTGCAACAGAGCATTTTGAGCTTTGGAGATGTAGATAGACAAATAAAGAATTACTCAGACATGTGTGAAAGAAACAAAACACAGCATTGTGACATGCCTAAATGCTCAAAAGAGTCAAGTTTGTGTAATATAGGACCTTTAAAGGTGCAAAATATAGAAGTTTGATGTTGGAGAGTCCACCACCTGCTTGAGATAATATTGCTTTGTTTGGCGGACTCCACACTATGGCATAAATTTCAGGGAGACAAGCAAGTGCCGCCACCAGGCCAAGTTACAGGTCAGATCTGTGGAGAAACAATATCTCTCACAGATAGAGTGCATGCAATTCAATGTATTTTTTACTAATAAAAATGTGTAACTGAAAACATACAAGATAGACAAGTTTAATTTGATATTGTGGAACATTCCAGACTACGTGGTAACATCTCTCACATGCAGGTTGCAGCCCCGCCAAGAAAAAAGTCACCTTCTTCGTAATGCACTTTTAAATGCAAGTCAAATTATGTTTTACACAATAATACACTTAGATCCTTTTTGACATAACATCCCCCATCCAGAATTTTTATAACATTGTTTTTTTCCCCCGATTAAGTCATTGTATTTTTACGGTCATATTATAAATCTGTTAGACTCCCTGTGGTTCTAATGCAATGTGGTTTTCATTTTTGTTTTCAAATTACTTACCAAGATCACCAATTTGTTTTAACATCAAGGATGCCAAAAATGTCAGTTATTGCTTGTATTTTTGTTCCCACTGGTTACTAAATCACTCAACACACCAACTAATTGTGCTTCCTCACTTTTGTGCTAACATCTCCTTCCCAACAACATGGAAATGTCATTAGGCAAACCTGCTCAAACTGCTAAGATTTATTGCCCCAGTGGGGGTCACAACTTTAGGTTAATGACTAACACACTGAAAATAGATTTACAGATATGTGCTGGTTTTAACCTGCATTGTAATAGTTATGCTTTATTGTATGTGCTTTTGTGCTCTTAATTTACATGTTTAAGAGAAAAAGTTGAGAAGGTCATTGGTAACAGTCTCTAGACCACCACTTGAAGCCTGCAGCTCTCCTAAAGAAGACAAATAGCTCTGGTGTGAAATCATTTACTTCGTGTCGTGTCTTGCCCAAAGGGGATTACACTTACTGCTCCAAAGGTACAAGACTGACAAAGTGTAAAATCTGGATTAGATTAAGGAAAATACACACACGCACACACACCGACACACGCACACACACAGACACACGCACACGCACACACACACGCACACACACAGACACACACACACATAAGATGGAGATGAAGAAGGAAAATTAAGGATTGGGGAGGGTACAGACAAGCTGTGGGAACACGCTGCTGAATAATTACCAGTGACATCAGAATAGTTTTCTTTAGCTCTATGAAGTGGCAGGCCTCATTTGTACAGCCCGGAGCCATGCCGTGGCCTGAGTGTGACAGAAAGTCAGTGTACATGGGGTAAAGTCAATAGAAATGACTGCTCAGTGTGGATTATTGTGAAATGTTTGCTCTGTTTCCATAATCACAACCAAAGCAGTCAGTGCGCCTTGGTAATTTTCACTGGACATTATTATAATTTAGTCCTCTTCTTTTCAATGTATGACACTATGACAGCCTCGTCTGCCCCAGGGAGCTATTTCTCTCTAAGTGGACGCTTCAAAAACAGGAAACAGCTTTAAATCCCGTTGGAGCGCAAAGAAGGATCAGGCCTAGTGGCTCTGTACAATATGCCAGCCCCTCACCCGCACTCCCCCAGAACACACACCCAGAACACACACACAGTCACACCTGAGCCTCTTTCAATAGACACAGTTCAGCATGCTGACAACAGGGGACAATAGAGGCAAAAGGCTGCTTGACAAAAAGAGAATCTACCTGTCTGAACACATCAGGATGGCCTGCCACCCGCCTCTGCACAAGAGCCCTGTGCCGCGATGACTTCAGCTGATATCAGGTTCTCACACAGACACTCGCAGCCTTTAGATACAACTGTGGGGTAAAAATGCACTGATTGTTTGCCCAGAAACTGTTTACCACAAGATTGACGAAACTTAGGGCTGTGCCTTTATCAACACAAATGACAGGATAACAATGAAAACAAAAGTTATATAAAATAGTCAAATCAAACCGTGAAATAACATTAAACACATAAAATTGTATGCATTAAATAAACATTTATTTCCACAAATACAGGTTAAGGTTAGTCCTAAATCATTAAAAAGAGAAGGTGCTGAATAATGTGCAGTTGTTAGGGAGGAAGGTTAACCAGAGAGGACATAGAAGGATGCCTGAAGCTCATTGGTGGTTTGAAGATGGGGGACTTCCATCCTGAGCTGTTGCCAAATGAAATTTCAGGGGTGACTGGTGTTGTCTGAAAACGACTGAAAAAGACAATAACTGTGAGCTTTAAATATATTTACCCAGCATAAAGCAATATTCTTAAGGGCTATTGTAAAAAAAAACAGTATTAATAAAAAAGCATTTATAAAAATGATATATTGATGCATTTTGTCAGGTTCCACAAACCTGACTGAGGCCGAGCTGGTAGAATGGTTGGCCAACATGTTTTGATTGGAGATTCTGCGGGGTATTGTTCCTAAGCAATAAAAAGAAGAAATGCGATAACATTGTATGGCATAAAACTGTGTCAGTATATCATTAGTAATACAACACAAAGAGATGCCCGTACCCATGCGTCCATCCTGCGGAGGGCTGGTTAAGGACAGTCTCGGAACATTGCTTGGCTGAAATGAAAACAGTATTCACATTTGTGTTTTTCTGTCAGAAAACATCTGCCACTGCAGAAAATAAATCTACTGCAGGGTTTTATATTATATAATATTGGCATAGTAATATAATATGGCAACAATGGGACAATAGCTGACACAGCTTGTTTTCTTTTATTTACTTATTCTCCAGTCAGAATATAGCAGCTTCGCTAGTCACTAACACACCGCTTCAACATTTATTTGTAAATATAATAACTTACTTTTCTGAACAAACTTGGTTCATCCACATCCATGTTTTCAGTCCTGTTGACAAACCGAAACAGAAGTCATGTGCAATACACTGTAGGATATAAAACATATTTTTTATATATTTTATGTTCCTGGAACTTCTAGATATCTCTACATATATACATTTGTGATTATGTGTACTTATACTAGAATATCTGAAGTCGCAGAGGCCAAAACAATATTTGCAATATAAAATCGATACAGTGTCAATTGTTTCTAGGAAACCTAATAGGGATTCCTCACTAAAGCCAAGCAAAGCCTGGCTTTTCAGGTGTGTGTATAGACAGCTCCAGGGCATGGCAAAGCTATACAGCAGCTAAAGCTAACATAAGATACTGGGCTGAACACAGGATAAAGATTGTTTGTACAGTGCAATACCTTCAACACACTCTCACTATTATGAGGTCTGGGCCATGAAGGAGGCTCAAGAGGGGCCACAAAAAGGAACAAGGAACCGGACAAGACAGAAAAGTGACCAAAGTGATCAAAGTATCCAAAAGTATATTTTCTACTCACAAATTACCAGATGAGTGACGTGAAAAGGCCAAAGGAGAGTTGAAGGGGATGTGCATGACTGTGAATAATAAGAACAGCAACAATCACTAACAGAAAGTCAAATCAATAATCATGTTTTCTTTTAGGAATTGCTACCAGGGTGATTTCCATGGGGAGTTTGAGAACTGTGGTTCTTCTGAACAACTGCAGCTTTGGCACTAAGAAAAGACAACAGTTTAAATTGTGATCAGTCTAAAGTAAGAATAAACATAAATACTCTTTAGAAATAACAGACGTGATAGTATTGTGTAGTGTTATTTTTGTACTTTAATGTGTTGTACAGAGGAGGAGCCCCTGCTTAAAACAGTGGAACACTTTTCTACTTAATTTTAGTAAGAGTCAAGTGGGCCAAGAGTGACACCTAGTGTATGACAAGACTAAACATCTGGAGCTGCTTCTATTTTTAGTAACTTCCTCTAGTTCCATGTTTTTTTTTACTAGGGCAGTCTCTTGGTCAGGTGAAAACTTTACCTTTGATGTTGAAATGAGTTTTCCAACTTTTTGATGTAGGCATTCTGTTCATTTAGCTTCCTTTAAAAACAAATACAATGTTTATTCTATAGAAGTAAAATAATAGTTAACTGATAAGAATAAACATACTTCATCATTTGTTGCATTTCTTGTTTCATCTTGACTAAAGTCTGTTCAAGTTTTTCATTCTAAAATGAAATTAATATGTTATATAGTGCTATTTTCACAATGACAAACAAACGCACACACACGCACGCACCCCCCAACACACACACATGCATATGTGTATTTACACACACATATAAACATTTGGGTTAAATAAACACTTACCTTTTGCTGGTAATATGTTAGTAATCTCTTTTGGTGTCTTGCTTGGAACATAATTACCTACAAAACAAGGGAAGTATAAAATAATAAGTAGGCAACAAAAGCATTTTAATTTAGATGCATAATTATTGGCAATAACCTTGCTGATTTCTGTCAAGTGCTTGCTGGCAACAGAATTGATATCAGAAAACAACGCTTTCACCTCAGAGCTGCTCTGAAACATAATGGATTTGAATGCATATCAGAATCAGAAGAAGACATTTTATTGCCAACTAGGAACTTACTTCGGTGATAAAGTGCAACATAAAAAACACTGAATAAATACAAATAAGGGCATGCACAAAGTTAAAAAGATATGCTTAGAAAATAAAATAAAATACTAATAGGTAGAAAATATATCCAACAGCAGCATTAGAACAACAGTGCAAACGTGACTTATTAAAGTGACCGGTATTATAAAATGTCCAGTTTTGTGCAAATATTATAAAGTGACAAACGGCAGAGGGGGAAGAACTGTTGTTATGACGAGAGGTTCTGATCCCAGGGTGAGAAGTGTCAGCTGCTATACGGCCTGCTCACCCCCGAGTCCTGGAGACGTACAGGTCCTGTAGAGATGGAAGGCTGCAGCCAATCACCTTCTCAGCAGAGGCACAATGCGCTGCAGTCTCTGTCTGTCCCTGGCAGTGGCCCCAGCGAACCACACAGTGATGGAGGAGGTGAGGATGGACTCGATGATGGCCGTCTATCTATCTATCTATCTATCTATCTATCTATCTATCTATATATATATATATATATATATATATATATATATATATATATGTAAATACACATATGTGTGTGTGTGTGCACGTTTGTTTGCCATTGTGAAAAAAAGCACTCTCAGGGGCAAATAAGATAGTTTAGTTTTTTGAATTTTTTTGCCTCCCACATTCGTGAGCAAAAGTTACTTCATTGACCTTGTTTAATTTGTTGTTTCAATCACTCAAAAGAAGAAGAATAAGATAATACAGGTAATGATGTGATTCTTACTTTGTCAGACAGAGGAGATACTTGGCATTTTGCGCTGCATATTTGACAAATCCCTTGGGCACCTAAAAAGAGGCACATTTCTGCAACATCAGAATCTATTCAGCAGTATTGTGCATACAATTTCTAAAAAATTATGTCAATAACAATTAAAACTTTTTTATAACCAGGTGAAGAACAGTTACTGATGCAATAACCCCAAAAGTCCAATAGAGGTCCCTCTTTGGTCACATGTTTTACAGAGACTGAAGTTAAACACTTTTTATTTCTCAGTTGACAGTTAGTTCTGTTATATGAGTATATGTGTATAATATTTACCTTTCTGAAAACAAACACTGCATATAAGATGTCCACATGTCGTTAGGGCGAGTTTGCGGTCAGAACCAGGAGAATGGAAACAGGAATTACAACAAATCCAGAAAGACATTTGAAAACCTGCAATAAAAACATAAAAAGTCTCTGAAATACATGAACAAAGTCTCCTCATCCTGAAGGTAACTTTACCCACATATCTAACTGTACTTATTTTGTAAACTGCGTTGTAAGTTGTTCTTTTAACGTCAAACAGGAGTAATCAGGAGTGATTTGTTCTTCGCTCTTATTTATTAGAGCTTCTTTTAGCTAACACTGGCTAACAGTTAAAAACACACACAGTGTTTGTGTGTGTGTTCAGGACTCATCCTTTTCACTGTGTCAGCACAGTTTTATTCAGAAGTGGATCACATCACTTACCTTAGCTTATCTTTGCTTATTTTAG
Organism: Periophthalmus magnuspinnatus; assembly: GCF_009829125.3. NCBI lineage: Eukaryota > Metazoa > Chordata > Actinopteri > Gobiiformes > Gobiidae > Periophthalmus > Periophthalmus magnuspinnatus. The sequence continues at coordinate 30,751,192 of NC_047135.1, read as the reverse complement.
CTTATTTTTAACTCACCTTATTTTACCCTTTAACCTTTGACTGACGACACCAACGGGCGCGACCATGACGTCGCCTGTTACTATGACCCATGTGCTTCACCTCTGTGCTTCACCTCTGTGCTTCACCTCTGTGCTTCACCGTGTGCTTCACCGTGTGCTTCACCCTGTGCTTCACCCTGTGCTTCACCGTGTGCTTCACCCATGTGCTTCACCCATGTGCTTCACCCCTGTGCTTCACCCTGTGCTTCACCCTGTGCTTCACCCTGTGCTTCACCCTGTGCTTCACCCTGTGCTTCACCCTGTGCTTCACCCTGTGCTTCACCCTGTGCTTCACCCTGTGCTTCACGCACTCATCACAGGCCAACTCATGGATATAGGAAAATAAAATGAAAGAGGGAAATATTTCTGACTTCACTAAAACTTACAAAAAAAGTGCCACATTTTTTGTTTGTGGATTTGTCACAAGAAACAAATAAAAAGACCCAAACCCTTTTAATATTCAAACAACTTTATTACATGTTATAGCACATATTAGACCAGCTTCTTTGCGATGAAGAAATCTTTGAGTTTTTTCATTTGCCAGAAGCCGACTGCCAGGAGGATAGAAGTCTGGACCACAGCCCACCACAACACTTTGCCATTGGTGTCCTCACTAATCTGACGAAAAGTTTCTTCTTTTTCCTAAAGTTAATTTAGCACAGAACAAACACTAGTTATACTGCAACAAGCACACTCTAAAGTTTGCAGGAAAACAGAAAAATCCTGATACCCTCTGATATTCCTGCTGCTTGGTGATGTACAACATTTGATCTCTCAGGTGACTGAGGCTGTTTTCCAGTATTTCCATGTTGTCTTTTGTTTTGTCTGTGTTTCTGTCGATAGAGTGTTCACCCATCTGAATATCCAAGTGTAGCTTCTGCACAAGTAAAACGTTACACATTTGACATGTACACTTGTGTTTACCATATTTTCATGAAACTGTAAAGCTCACCAGCCGCTCTCCAGCAAATACAGAAAACCTGGTGGAGTTGGTTTGAAAGCACAAGAAATGCTGCCCCGGGGCATGTGAAGTGAATGTGAATTTCCCAAATGTACTGTATCGTTTGGACATCACAACCTAAAAAAAAAGAACTGTATATTAAAATGAACACATTTCTTTCTTCAAGGGCGTCAGGGCCAAACAGTCAGATGGGGAATCCTGTCCTGTCTCACCCAGTGAAATTAGGGTGAAGTGTATCACACTGACATGTGCCTTTGATTTGATCCTGCTATGTTCTGATTACAAGGCAAAAGCTTCTCATAACAGTGCTATTGTCATTGTGCCATTGACTGCATAAAACACCAACAATATTTAAAAAAAAGAATTGGGGAAAGAAAAGCATGTTCAGTACCTCAAAGTTTGAATCTTTGACTGTCACAGTTACACCGAGATGTGGAGAATGGCTCAGCGTCTTCACATCCCAAGGCTCCAATAAGAAAAAACCTTAAGGCACATTTTTCAATTAATCACTAAATACATTATGTAATTATTTAGTGTAGTTTGGTGTATTTATGACTGTAAACAAACTATATTCATACAAGTTTCTAATAACAGGTTCACATGTTCTCAGGACGTACCGGTCACAAGCATGTCTTCAGGAACCTCTTCGATGATACATTTTTCCTCCTGCTCTCCAAGATCAAAATACATGGATGCCACTAGCATCAGGTAACACAGAACAAGAAAACTAGAGCATTGAAAATCCATATTCTTCATTCACGCCACACCAGAGCTAGGAAGCAGTATGTCAAATATTTAAAAAGGTATTCAGTAGTACTACAAAGTGTGTGAGAATGTATGAGAAGTGAGCAGGTGCTGCAAAGTGTGACGCGACACTGAGCCAGTGTGCTGACTGGTTTACCTCAAGCCTGTCGTAAAACTGCAATAGGTAGATTTCATGAACTGAAATAGTGACCAAGATGACAGATTATTTGGACTTAAAGTGTTAGTATTAGTGACAGCTTTTTTGCTTCATTAATCATGAAATATATAGAAAAAACAAAATATTAGAATGTTGTGACTGTCTTGTAGAAATCACATAGTATGGCTCATAGTACGCCCCGCCCCCCCTAGATTATGACTTATTTTTATAATGAACACAATATATTTTAGCACCAAATATTTAAAACACCCTGGTTGTATTTCATTAATATTGTGTAAAACTAGATAAATATAACTGAGAGAATCAATCCAAGACGGTCCAAATTTTGATTAAAAATCCTTTATTCAGGGATGTACTAACGTGTTTTGACCTTTATGTGTTCTTCATTAGGGTAAGCAGTGAATACTGACGTAGTATAAGTGAGTGAGCATATTCGCATGGTAAAGCTATTGTACTGTATGCATTATTCATTCACTGCTCTCTCTCAACTGTTATGAGTGACTGCTTTGGTTTTAGACACATCCACTTAAAAGTAAGGCTGGCTTATAACTCCATCCCTTACCTCACGTGGACACCGTATATTGGAGTTTTGTCAAAATGAGTTTGATGGGATGAGGTCATTTTATAAAGTGAACTCTGAAGTCACGTTTCGCATCTGCAATAGTTGTCACTCCCTAATGTGAATATCAGAAATATTAAATGTCTCTTTGGTTCCATATGGTTTAAATGGACTTTCAATATGTCTTACACTTGTAGCTAAATTAACTGTAGTTTTGCAGAAGTTGTCATTTGTTTTCACTTTACGACACAATAGTCAATTACAATGGGAAAAAATAAGTTATAAATGATGCTCACGTTTGTATTTTCTGTGATTGTGTTTGAAAAGTAGAACTGAAACAACAGAAACAGTATTACAAAAAAGTAAGCAATACCCAAGAGATGGCCTCATTCCACTGAATAAACAAATACTTAAAGCATTATGCACTTACTTGCTGGTCATGATGTAAATCAAAAGCTGTGGGATAGTTTTAAGTAGTTGGTGATCAGTTTTATCCATTTTACAGCCCACACCTCATCAGAGCAAATCCTACCCAACATGGGGACTCCAGAAAGGGTCAGGAAGTTGACTGTGGTTTCTTTGCACTCCGTAAATCATTTAGTTTCAACATCAGAAGAACTTTAGAGCTAATGTGTAATACATTCTCTTCCATCTGCTAGAGTGTAGATGCAGGTGTCATTTCAGTTCTGTTGGGAACTGTATTAATACATTAACAGAGAGCCTTTCACAGCACTTTATTTTATTTTTTTGTATTTACAAACATGTTAACTTCAGTTGAATTTTTATGTATTCGAAATAAACATGACTGTACACAACAGGTAAAATCCTGTCATTAATATATTTTGGCATTTTGCCTTTTGGTGAAGAAAGACAAAAAGTATAACAGCTTACTGTACTTACATTAACAACTTTTAACATACAAATAATTAAAATATTTATTAGAAGTTAAACAGGGTTGAAGAATCCTTTAGCTGAGCCTCTTGGCAGCGTGTACTGTGCCATTCTACTATTTCCAACCGTGTATAATTTAGAAATCTGTTAAAACTGAAGAGATGTCCAATAGCATTTTTGCTAAACTACACCTTTCAGAATTTAGCATCACATCTCCATTAGTCAGTGTATGTCTCTATGAGGCATGACTTGTGACCCTGGATCAGTAGTCACTGTTTGAGTTAGGTTTATTCTACATTCAAATAGCTAACAGACCTTTTACTGTTGCCTTGTCTTTGTCTTTTTCGCCCTCTCCTGGACTTTCGGTCCTTCTTTTTTCTCCTGACTTTCCTCTCTTTACTGTCCCCCTTTTCCTGGCTTAGTCATAAACAGTTGTCTGGGGAACACTTTCTCTCCTCTTCCAGCAGAGGGCAGGCTGCTCCATTGTTGGCTGGATGCATAAGGATGTAGCGAGTGCGGTGTCGCACACCTGAGTCTCCACACTTGCCTTTACACAAGCCCCAGGGAGACCACACGGACACCTCACAGTCCAAAGGAGTATCTGCAAACAAATAGATGATTAGCCTCAGGTATATTTGAATCCTCTTGCCTCCATTCCTGTATTTAATTAATTGATTTGTGTTTTATATGTAAGTCACAACAAGGCCATAACCCCTGGACTTATGTAACATTCTGCTTTTATTTCTTTGGCCAGCCTGGGCCAGCTTTGCAAACAGCTGATTGGTTTTGCAGACTGAGTTGAATAACAGAGGACAGAAGGTGGAGGATAGGTGGATTGCCAACTAGAGGTGGAATATGCAAGTCAAGTCTATGCAAATGTTGAACTTCAGAGCAATTTATTAATGTTGCCTCTAATAAGTAATGACAATATAATGACATTCTGTTTTATGGTGTGGTATGACATAGACTAAAATAAAAATAAATCTGAGCAGAGAGAAGCTTGGAACCTGCTCAGGGACTAAAGCAGGAAACCTCATCGGATTTTGGCCCATTCGTCTGTTTGTTGATGCTTGTTGTCTAGGAGACTTGTATGTTGTCTAGGAGATTAATACGGTATCTGTGATGTTGAAAATAGTTGAAAAAAATCTTTATCACTTTGGCCAAAGATGAGATGTTTATGTGTTTGTCTCTTGCTGTATTGCCCTTTAGGTATGCACTGGTGTTTCATTTTGTTAGCATTGTGCTTTTTTCATAGTTTATGTTAAATGCTTACAATCATTTGGAAAATTCAACATCACCATGTTTAACAGCTTAAAACATTTATTTTCAGACAGATTTTCCTCTTTTTCATTGCAACAGATGTTCCACTAGTATTTGCTGATGCTCAGGGCTAATCTAAGTTTCTGGTTGTGGAAGGTAATTGCATCTATGGGTAGCTTTTTCTCTAAGGGTTACCAAATGCTTTAATTTGAGTCAAAGCACATCCAAAATTCTCTTTAGGATTAAGACTGTCATGCTGCTTTATCCTCTGACTTACTTATAAGTTTCTCTTCGATCTCATTTCCAGTTGGAAGTTGGTTGGACTGAGTGGGCTCCATTGGCAGATTGATGATTGGTGATTGATGATTGCTTTTCTTAATCTTAGTCAATGTGATTTTGGCAATAGGAGGCAGGTGGCGCAGTCGGGGATAGTAAAATGAGTTGGCGGGGTGGCTTGGAAAAGAAGATGTAATCTATTCAACAGAAAAAAGACAGGAGCATTAATTTATGGTTCAAGATGCAACATCATCAAGATTTTTAATACAAAAATCAAACCTGTGTGATTTTATCCTGTGGAATGGTTTCGAAATTGGGGGAAGAGAAGGTAAAGCCGCTGTCAGTCCCGGCATCATAGGGGTACAGCTCTAGTGACACATTGTCCTTCCACTGGTCACCGTCACACAGGTTTATGCTGTCTGCACCCACAAACCAGTCTGGACTTGGAACTATGCGCACAAGAAAGGACAGCTGCAAGAAACATGGCAACAGCAGGTAAATATGGTGGATTACTGACTCCTGTCTAGTCCTGTCCTGTCTAAAATGCAGCAAAGACATAGAAAGGCTTACATAGGAGTGTCTGGCCACCACCTCAAACTCAGTGCTCATCTGGCCGGTTCCTCCCACAACAGCCGGAGCAGAGAGGATGCCATAAACACTTTGGATGCGTTCTCCCGCCTCTTCCACTTCCTTCATGAGCGTCCAGGCCTCTCCCTTCTCACTGAACTCCCTCACTCCGTTACTGGCAAAGTCATTACGCTGCCACATGTGGAAGTCAGAGCTGTGGGTTACCCCTGAAAGCAGATAAACGAAGATAGGAACCAGTTGAAGCAGGCAGAGGATTATGACTGGTAAGAATGGAGGATTAAATGCTTTTTGTGAACTTACCAACCAGGTTAGACCACTGTGCAGGGGGGCGGTACACGGGATATTGCTTGGGGAAAGCTGATTGGCTCCACTTCCCAGTAAAGGTGAGGTTGTACTGGGCTGTTTCTGAAGCTGTGCACATGGGTATGTCAGTGGGGACAGGCATGGAGAGAATTCCATGGCCCAGCGTTGCCACCATCAGGATGAAGCGATAAACAGCCTCAGAGTAAATAGGATCCATAATAGAGATAGATGAAGAGTGATGAAGAGGAAGAAGACCTAAGAGAAAGGAGACACAGAAACAACAAACAAAAATGTATCAGCAAATCAGGATTTTGTGATCGTTATAGCAGCATTGAAGTCATGTGAGTTTAATTATAATAGGGTTGTAGATTAAAACAGACAAACTTAGAATTATTTTTTATGCATACATTGACATTTTGATTTACCGTAACAATTAACCATGCAGTAGTAGCAATTCATAAGTTACTCACTTGTTTGAAGCTTGATTATGAAAAGTAGCAGCAGAAGAAGCAGGGTGCAGCAGGTGACGAGGGGGGAGGGCAGTGCTCCGTGTGGCTGTGTGCAACAGTGACTGCGAGGTTCCAAAAGCGCTTTGGCCTATTTATGCACTCCGGGACGTGCACCTCGCTCCCTCCCTCCACCCTCAACACTCCTCCCTCCCATTTCTTCAACTTGGTTTCCTTGATATCTGTTCATTAGTGGTTACACCCCACCTGTCTGACCTTTGGAAACAGATCCCCATGTCAATCCCGTTGCTTCTAAGTGGCCTGTTAACTTCTTAATGTATTCTGCAGTCTCATGTGTACAGCCAAGTGTTGGGTGCACTTCAGGGTTCAGCTCTTCACTTGACAGCAGAACACAGTAGCCAAGCATCTCTCAGTAGCCCAATAAAGCATCTTTGCATTGCATAAACATTCAGACACAGAACATTTGGTCCATAGTATGACATAATAATAAAATTCATTGCGCATAAATTATACATACAGGGAGGATCAGATGGGGTTTAGATATGAACCTGACAGAGGTAATCAGGGCAAACTAGTGCTTGAATGATCTCATTAGACAGATTCCTATTTCTGCACATGCATGTAGTATTAGCTAGCAGTGACACATGATCTAACACAATTCGGCTGCACTAAATAGCTCGGAACAGCAATAATCTCAAAGTCGTTTACGTCACTGTCAGTCTCCACTCCTTATTTTATTTTTCCGACATCACTATCAGACCATCCAAAATAAATCACATAAATAATAGACATATAACAATACAAATACACACGAAACAACATACAATCATAACTGATTTCATTAAAGTAACAGCATGGAACTTTCTTGAGGTGGTTTATCACCCTCACGATTCCATGGAAACAGAAAGTCAAAACCATACTTCAGAATATTATCCATGAAGGTAAGATTTATGCCATACTGGGGAATATTATAGCCAAAAGAAAAACATTTCCATGGAAACAAGCATGAGGAGCCCCCCTTCGGGCCAAAGAAGAGTCAGGTTTGTGCAAATACAAAGCCGCTCACAGTAAAGGTGTATGTTTATATACGTTTTTCAGTGTAATAAACAACAAAAATGAAAAACATGCTTTTTTTAGTCTTTTTATGGCTAAAAGGTTACATACTGGCTTTAAAATATAGATTGGACATGCAAAAAATTGACAATCGGTCATCCAATAACAAAATATATAAAAACATCAATGAGAAAAGTTATTGACAAGACACTGTGACATTAGCACTAATAAAACTAAACAAAAATATATATAAATTACAAAAAAGTGATGCCAATCCACAAACAAAAATAAAACAAAACAAGAAAAAGTGATTAATTTAGCTTTAAATATGTATTCTGCCCCCTAATTTTATACCCAGAGGGATAAACATACCATGTGAAGCGGTGATAACATGTCCTGTGTTGTGTCTCAGCCAGGGCAGGTAATACAGAGGCAGTATGTGTTTAGGCTGGAGGTGTGGTGTTTGGCAGTCAACACTCCACACTCTCACATGCAAACACACAAATATGGTACAGCTCAATCAGCCCACATCTAATGATTTCCACATGCTCACGTTTCGTACAAACAAATGAGCACACCTTTGCACACACAGCCTGTTTACCCACACATTACAGTTTACGTGACAGCTATAGATCTTTCAAATAACAAAATTTAACCTTTTTTTCCTTTCCAATAGTACAAATAGTAAACATTAAACATTAGTAAACATTGCACTTTTTATAATGAACTTAACATAGGATTCAACTTCCTACACGCAGAATTTCTGCAAGTACAAAAAATTTTCAACTTATTTCATGACTTGAATGTATTGCCTAAATTTCATAAATGCTCCATCATTCTTAAGCATCTAAATGGAGCCCTGGTCCGTTTTGTGTTATATTTATACAGTAAGATGTGAAACCCACTCACATGTTTTTGTAGGCAGTGGTCCAAATTGCATGTTGGGAAGGAAAGCAATAAATACTTAAGGTGGAAAGGAAAGTTTTGAATATAGGTCAGTGAACACAGTCTGAGTGGAGAAGAGTACACTGGCACGTGTCACTGCTGTGGAAGGAGCTGGTAAATGTGATGTATAAGAGCTACTGAGTGCATTCAACTATTTAAAAGGTTACTAAATATACATCTACCTACTGTTTCCTAAGTTAGACTAGAGAAAAGCAACTGCCTTGTCTGGTTTCAAAGAAACTACTTTTTGTGTGAACACACAATATTTGGCAATGTTACAAAACATTATGTGAACAGAACATCGCTGCAGTGAAACGAGACTGAAGACAATTCCTGTGATGGGGTTGTCTGTGAGTTAATGTCAGGGAAGTGAGGGCCACTGAGCGGCCAACATATGTCAACCTAATTGCTGTCAGTCAGTAAACAAAATATCGTTGTTTATTGATGTTAGGTTAAAGGCCTGTTGCCATAGCGACTGGCTTTAGTCAACACTTTGCCTTGTGGCGTTGTTCACCTCAGCAAGTCCTTTGTTTTGTTTGGTGTCTTGACTTGCTGGAATTTGTATGGTTTAGTGCACGTGGGTCTCGTATGTCTTCTGAAGATTTTTCAGGATAGAGTAGACTACCAAATGTGGGAAGCTACTACTACTACTACCTACTACTTTCCTTCCTTTCTGGTGCACAATTCTTTAAAAACGGAAAGACTGGTTAACTTGTATATTACTGTGTATTGAGTTTAACTTGAATACAGTATAATGCTTTAGTTCACACACCTGGTCTTCTTGCTTTGGGTGACCTGACTCCACAGTGAGTCCCCCGTGTGCTGCAATCACCCTGATTTACAATAATAATTTCCTTGTGTGTGGGAGCAATCTGCAAGTGCACTCATTTGCTCTTTTTGTGACACTTTTGGAGCTGCAGGTCAAAGTACTACTTTGCATGTGTGAACTTCTAGTAAACTTAAGAGAAACTGTGACTATTGTAAATGACTATACTCAGTGCATGCGCCATCAATCATCATAGCCCACCACACTTAGACAAGGCAATATTAGATGTCGAGACAAAGGCAGTTTATATTGGTGAATTATGGATGAACAGTTCTGGTCCAGAATATTAGGTGACCACAGAGTATTAAAACACAACATGTATAAATTCACTATTAGGAAATCAAAGCTGCTGAGTTAGCTGTTTTTGTGCGTCTTGCTGTTCATCACAGCTGGCACCTGGACTGTTCCCTCACAGTTGTGTTGAGACAGATTAAAAAGCTACTCAATTTATGGCAATGAGGGTTATTGAAAGTAACACAGCAGTATGCAGATGACGGGTCCAGTGGTGTCATAAAATGTAGTAATTTTCTTTGTGGGTGAAAGCATGACTAACTATGACGTTCATCTCTCGGAAAATGCAATTAGTAAACTATTGCTATTCTGTTATTTTATTCTCCACAAAGTCTCAAATCTTACGAAATGATCTGAGCAACGATGTATGTCAATATAGTTTGTACAAAGGTCAATAAAAATATTTTGCTCCCAGACTTTGAATCTCTTGCAGTAGTAAAGAATCTGTTTTGAAGTCATATTTTGTTATTTTTGTTAGATTATACTCAGAACAGATTATAGATTAGATTATATTGAAAAGGTAACAAATTCCACAGAATACATTTTATTCTGTTAAATCTATGTGAACTACAAGAATAATTTGTCCTTGACCCTTCATTTGCGACTAGATTTCTGATTTGGTTGCGATTTGCCTGTTATCCCGCTTTTGGCTGCAAAATATTATAAAGTGTTGAGCCGTTGTATTTTGGTGTGGCTTTCTGTGGCTTTCTGTGGTTTTATGTCTCCGTGGTCCTTTTTAATCAACCTTCTCCTGTGTCTGTATTTCAATATTTTACCCCCTGCTGCCTGTCTCGCTCCTTCATCGACAGCAGACGGCTCTCTTCTTGCTTCTGTTAAACCATCTCATTGTCTTTTCCATTTTATTCCATTTTCTTTCTCACTTTCTGACCCACTAAAGTGAAATCCCACAATGTTTTTCCCATCATGCTGTCCTCCCACCCAGTGTTGAGGTGGTGAACCCCCGGCCGGAGGTATAAAGCACATGATTTACAGGGCCCATATGCAGCAAAAAGGCAAAACCAATGAAATCCAATTTCCAGAACAGTACTCTTGGCTCTATTGTATCTTTCACTAAAACAGTAGTAGTTAGCTTTTAAAAGGGATCAAAACAATCTGGATGATACAACTAAAACTTTTTGCCCTGTTGACAAATTTCAGGTTTTCTTTTACAGTGATAAACAGATCATAAAATATTGGACAACAAAACATGTATGTTGTGTTGATCGGCGTGAGCTACGGGAGTAGATCATTTAGATCATTTAGTGGTGTGAAGAAGACCCAAGGCTAAGCTGCTGACACAAAGCAACAAACAGCAATTTATAATATTTCCAAAGAAATACCATACATGGAAAGAGAGGACAATATTATCAAATGAATTATAACCTTCTAGTTTGTTAAGTCAAGTGGATAGTATATGATAAGTAGCTGCACTCTGCCAGAGTGTGATACTGTATATAATTGTATGAAGCACCTTTAGCAGAAACACCTGGCTTTGTGCTCCCATGTGTGGGCTGGAATGTGTCCATTGTAAACACAGACTTATACTTTGGACCATTTTCTGTAATAGAGAAGCTTGCAGCTTGAGTGTTAACTTTTGATAACAGTCCTCCTTCTGGATTTTGATAGATTTTCTAAAGATGTTTTTGTAACCTTGCCAGCAAGATGAATTATTGCGATATTTATGAGCTCATAAACTCACAAGAATCCATCTGGCCTGCCTCCCACTGTTGCGATTGCCTGGTTAACCAGTGGTTTAGACCAATTACAGGGCAGCATTGTGGTGTGGGTAAACCAAAAGTGAAGCGCCCAAGCCAACCAAAATCAACATGGCGACACAGATGAACAGACTTCAGCCTATTGTAGCAGCAATACAGACAATTTTGTTTTAAAAAAAAGAAAACATGCAAGTGCTGTGTTCTCTCAACAGGATTAAACTAAAGTTTGATTTCTTGCTTTATGATGTGTCGACCAATCAGATTTGTGTGGCTGTTCTGCCTTTTTCTGATCGCTTTTAGTGAGGTTTCAGATTGATGTGTAGAACTCAATTCAATCTGACCAGAACTGCAGAAGCTGCTTGGATGAGGCAAAACGTCTTCACTCTTCACTTTCAGACTTGTCCAGTTGACAGAATTGAAATTTTCTTTTACTATTAATTCAGAGTGCCACACATAGGCTTATCAATCTAGTGTTTTTTAGCCACAAGTGTTGTAAAAGTGTTTTCACTGAACCAAGGCCATTTGAGGGGTCCAAAGCAGTCCACACAAGGTACAACCTTCCAATCTGTCTCCCACAGACCGACCCCAGGCCTGCCTCTTCTATGGAGGAGCTACACAACTGACCAAGATAATTTAATGAGAGAGAACATGCATTTATGAATTTCTGAAATTGATCTTATGAAAGTATATTCTGGGTATGATTTAGATTCATTAAGAAAATATTATATATGTTTGGATGACATCAGACTGCCCCTGGAGCTCCAGGGGTTAACCATAAGCGCTGTATACCCAGTCAGGAGTGAGGCTGCCCCTTGAGGCATATACCTTCAACAGCAAGAGCAACTTACCAACGAGGCTGTCAATCAATCAATCAATCAATCATTAGCAACGAGGTTGTCAATTAACCTGCTACTGCTAGCGGAAGTGACCTCGGGGAAAGCAGGCTTTGGATTTGTCATTTATTAATCTTCATATCTTAATTTAAATAACTAAAAATAGCTAAATAAAAGGGTCATGTAGAGTGGGTTAATATGGACATTTTAAAACCAAAATGACGAGGCTCACGGCAGCGTTTACAGAGAGATTTATATATGTCTATGCTTCCCCATCAAGTAACATGTCCAAATATTACAACATCTAAAATGCTCCTTGAAGGAATCCAAGATGTTGTGACGACCCAACCACAGCATGATGAATGGAAATGGAAAACAGATTTGAAATTCTGAAGTAAAATACCCAATACTTCTGAAATCAGAGGAAACTTAGGTCACAGATTTCCATGTGCTGCCAATGGATGACTGCTTTCCAGGAAGTTTGGGATGTTCTACGATCTGTGCATGACATTAGACTGTCCAGACAACTGTCAGTGCTTGGGTGGCATTCATCCTCTGCATCTTTGTTTTCTTACTTTTGTAGCATATTTAAACACCTGTTGTTGACAATAAACAGATATGATAAAAAATACAATGAGCTGTTTTCAGTTCTTGTGTTTGTTATACCTTTGGGGAGTGTGGACTCAGAAGACATCTGTCCAGCTCTCTGTCCGATGAATTACTTAGATCTTAAATTACCAGAGAGGGAAATATATTAAAATATGACTGTGTTGAAAAGAAAACCGGGACTCCCTTTGTCACAGTGTGGTTGATAAATACATACAGTTAGTTCCCCCTGTGAGATTAAAGACAGTACACCGCCTCTGAAGCATAAGACAGGTGCCCTGGGAAATAAATTAGCTGCAATATTGCATAATAGGAAGGATGGACTATTTCAACAGGGCTATGTTACATTAAAATCAGTGCACATACCAAAAGTAAACTTCTGGTGGCTTTCAGTATCAGTCCCCATGATCGTCTCATGTGTCCCACTCTGTTCAGGGATTTACTGTTCCTTTTGGGGGAATAGTTAGCAGTAATTGTGTGTTGGCAGAAAATGAATACAATGAACACCTGTACTGTGTAACAAGGTACATGGCCCTACTTTACTGGTGCACTTTACACCTGATAAGGATTCAGGGGTCGAATAATGTCAAAGCATTTATTTTCTATGAACCTATTCAGTTAGAGTACAAAAGGATCATTAACTAGCTGTTCATTTTTTTTCTGGTTAAAACGACGCCGTTGAACCTAATTCAACTTTCGCATCTCTACTGCAGCCAAACTTTGCTGCCATTGGGATGCACACATAAGTTCTCAATTTTTTTCCCTTGCAGATGGGCATGGTTTTTAGTCCTGTGAAAGGGCCGGGATTATTTTTAAAGCGATTTCCATCACAGTATAATCCGGTTCTTCCTATAGCTCTTCCTCTGACGTCCCCTCTTTGTTTTCATAGGTGCAACCAGTTACTGCCTTGCATTCTATGTGAAAGGATTTCTTATCCTTCATTTCTCAAGTTACGCACAAAATGATGACGGATGTAAACCTGCAAAGCTTAAAGTCTGACAGCGATGTGAGCCCGAGGCAGCATGAACAAAAGATGGCTTTCCTGTGTCTTCCCCTGCTGCTATCTGGTTTGCTTAAATCATGATGTAGCTTTAAGACTTTTGTGTAGTGCTACATTTTTTTTTTTTTTTTTTACCTATTTAGAGCTTTTAACTATGATCTTATTGTTTTCTTTTGTCATTTACCCACTTGAAGTTGTACTTGGAGTGATTCATGCATGTTTGAGTAATCGTTATTCTCCTGCAATCAGTATGTCTGATTGCTCTGATCTACCCTCATTTTCATTGCCACCAAAACACACCCACTGATCTTTCCTTACTTCGTTTTCCAATTTTATTTTCTTAATTGGTAATACATGTAGGATTTAGTAGAGTTGCGCAGCATGATCTGTGGCGATTCATAGGAGGGGCCGACTTGGTTGTGATGAAGTTTACACTGATGCATTTTAAAAGAAATCGACTATACCTCATTGGGCTGCTTCATTTTCTAACCTGGATGTCAGCAAAACTCTTTCTTTTATTAAGATGTTTCTGATCAATACAGTGACTTAAAATGTCCAAAATACAACAAAATGATCCATGGGTGTCACAGATTAGAACTGCATATAGCAAAATATGTCTTCTTTAAATCATGGTGTAAGCTTGAGACTATTTGTGTAGTGCATTTTTGTTGATGTTTTGTGCTTAGCGTTAAGAACAGTCTTCAAATAATCCAGACAGTTATCAAAAAAAAAGTACCTGTATGCAATTTCTCTGCTTTGTTCATATGCACAATTTCAAATATAGTTTTGAGCAATAACATGGTAAAAAGTCATAAATATCGACACTGAACCCAATAACAAATTTACTTTTAATACAAAGTCAAATGTGTGAGGTCATTTTGGGCAAAGAGGTGACCATGATTGTTAAATTGTTGTTTGGAAAGAATACTGTTGTAGATCATTGAGAAAATGAGGCCATGAAATCTCAATCTTTGCTACAACCACAGAAATGGACCTTCATTTGTTCTGTGATAGCACTTGTGGTTTATACAGATGGTTAAATGCTTCTTGGAAATTTCCCATGTGAGATCAGTTGGTTCATTTGCACAACTGAAGAAAATGTAAATGCGTGGAGGGGATTAATGCTTTGTATTCTCTGACTCAACAATAAGCTCTAGAAGTTTAAGTTGGCAAACAAGTTCAATCTTGGATATTTTTATGTGATTAGGGGGGTTATGTTAATATTGCATATAAAACTTAAGAACTTTTTAATTATTTGTTAGTGAGAATTGGTGTAAATGATGAGTCTATGTATGAATCTATTTGTCAAAAAGCTTTTACTTGTTTGGTGCAGAAATAGTTACAACAGGAATTACTTAACTTATTTCTAATAATTTACAGGGATAAATGAGTTTGTGCTAAGACTGTAAACCTGTAAAGTAAAGCCATTTGTGGGTTGCTGAAATTCGCCATATTCATTTTTCAGCTTGTCTCCTTTTTCCTGTTCTTGCACTCCTTGATCTTGCGTCCTTAGCTGTCTTTCTCATAATATTTCTCCTTTCACTTGACTCCTTGCGGTTTCTCCAGTAGCGTAGGCTCACTTCAGGCGTCTGTTTATATTTTACAATGTCTTCCAACACTGTATGGCAAGAAGAGAGATTTTCAGCTTGAAGATAATAGCTAATTCACTTTTGCAGGTCAAAGTTGAGTAAGTCCTTGTTAGTATTTGTATAGCTGTAGAGAAATAGAAAAGTACTCTTGATTTTTGGAGTTACATAGAAATAGAGCGTAATAGAGTGAAAAAGTATATTAATAAACTTGGCATTAAGTTGGAGCCTTCAGTTTATTCAACCTGGCAACTACAGTTGTTAACATTTACAAGCAGATGTCTGGTGTCTGTTAAGAGCCAGACATTTTCCTTGGCTGAGAGGAAAGACCTTGTGAAAAGTGTAGGTCCATTGAATAGCTACACCCAAAAGGAAACAAACAGTCTGCTGTTGCTCCCAGCGCGGTGCATCACCTTCTCCGAGTTCGGACTGCCACTGTATTCCACTGTTTATGGGGATAATTATCCTCTCAGCCTCTGTTTGGACTGAATCTGGTTTGAGAGGAAAGCTGTAAAATGTTAGGGAAAGAAAGCAGGCACGCGACCATGTTGAAGGAAAGGTGAGAGGAGACTGAAGGAAGTGTGAAAATCCAACCATTTCCTTCATGTCAATCATCAGCTGCCTCATCCACAGCCTGAAGCGCTGCCCACACAATCAACACCTCCAGCACTGACAGGACTGACGAGAATGGTGTCCAGGCCGGCATACATACAGTTATAAAACCATCTGAAGCATGACCAAGATGAGCAAAGTATACAGTTTAATAGTATACACATGCATTACTGTAAGTATTAAACATTACTGTCGTTAAACAGCTAATTTTATTATTAATTTCCATCCTCTCTATATTTTTATAAATATGTTCTATGCATTCTATAAAATGGAGGAGAAAAACATGTGTATACTTTATGAGATTCACGTGTACACCCTTGAGAATCCAGTTTGATAGTTTTTTCTATGACACTAAGCTACATATGAAATACAAAGATAAATTAGGTCCTGAAGTTTCCTTTCCAGTACTCAGTTCAATTTCTTTTCCATTTATTTTACTAAGAGAAAGAAATATTACAAGACTTGATCTGAAATAAAAAGATGTAACATTCTGGGTCAGATCTGAGTGTGCCCAGTTTGAACATTAACCTCATTGGTGTTTGGTGTCGTTTTGATCTACTTAACTCTCTGTTCTTACTGTTTAAAATCATGGCATTATTTTGAAATCGTCTTTATTGCTGTAACACATTGACCCTATCTGATGTTATCTTGTAGCTGGTTTCTTGGAGCCTTTTGGAGGTCTCTGTGCTGGATCTAAAACCATGTCTGGCCGTTTGTGTTGACTACATCTGATTTCCATTTGCTTCCTGAGGTTTTGCTTGACTCTGAGTTTCCAGCTGGTGTAGTGTAATACTGAATGGGGGAAACAGAGGCGAATGAAAATCAACTTAGTGCTTTCTATTAAAAAGGGAAATAAGTGATGTGCAAAGATAAAGACAGCTAATGGAACAGATTTGTTATGTCCAGTGTCAAAAGGTTGTGGTATGAACACTGCTCAGAACAATGGAGTTGTTGTTGTTACGGGGTAGATTTCAATTAATCAGTGTCAAGGATTTATTTGGCTTGGAAATACAGTGACAAAAAATATCTTCATTACAGAATCATTTATGGAATACACTTAACTTTACCACAGGGTCGCCAAGCCTTGCACCTCTCAGCATAGAAACTCTACTAGCTCCATCATGTGGAAGTCACTGGGAAATAGTGACTGAGACTTTCCTAAAACAGAAATAATCCCGAGACAAAAAGACCCACACATCACCTTCCACAGTTTATTTTTAAAATAATTCATACAAATGCATACAGTCACAAACATATCTTTGTCAGTTAGTCAATCTTGACCAAAAATAATGATATTTACTGTAGAATATAATATGTATACTGTATATTGCTACGCCTACTACCTAACTATAAAGGGGACCAAAGTAGGCAACAGCGGACTGTGTGTTACTTCCAGGGATAGATTTTCAAGGAGTTCTTTGACACATTTTCCTTGGCACACACTGGTTTGAATCAGGAATGCAGTTTATATGAGTTATCTCTATGGGCAGTGTTGCTTATCAATAATTTTTCATTTCTATACTCACTCATGGTGAGTTTACAAGCAAAGTTTTGCATTTTCCAACATATTTGTGTAGGATTTGGGGCTAACAGTGTTGAATACATTTATGTTAATGCATTTCACTGATGCCCTGATTCCATTATTTGTGAAATACTGAGCCAATGAAATATCCATCCCTGATCGTTACACATACTACCTCACCAACAAGACTAGGTAGGCCACAGTAAACTGTTTTACTACTCAGCTGCTGGGAGAAGAACCAGAATGCAGTGTCATGTTGTCAAAACAGACTAAACATGAGTTGAACACATACATATTGAATGCATAAAATTACTGCCATTGAATTCAGTGTAGTGTTTTATAATGGCAGTCTTCTAAACACAACATGCTTTGGCGCCTACTGGTTCTCACCTCTTCTCCCAGAGCTGTTTAAAGACACAGATACAACCAAGTCACATTGACACAGGCAGGCAGTACATATGTACACATAGACACAGAAGCCACCGAGGGTGGCTAAATGGTATACTCAAGCTGGACCCATTTCAGAGGAATACTTTATATTTGTTTTACCATATTGCGCATAACCATTCAGTCCAACTATTTTGTTTGAATTTTCACTCATCCATTTTTACCCAAACAGGAAGTGCAGTTTAGTTTTCAGTAAGTCAGTGTTGTTTTACAGCAGAAATGCATAATGTCAGTTTTAATAATTCAGTGAAGAAAAGTGGAGTATAATGTAATCCTTGCTTTTGTACTAAACTGCTCCTTGACCTGTGTGTTTTTCTTTGTAAAAAGTAAAGGAAGCCCTGGTTTCAACATTGAAGTGTTTATAATTCTTGTTTATCCTGCAAAGCACATCATTTTGTGACTGACCTTAGCCTTTCCTCTCATAGTCCAACAATTTAGATCAAACTTTTACACAAGTCCCAAGAGCGAAATCACATGCTCCTTAACCAAAACAAATGGGCAAAGTTATTCTTCTAATGTTGTAGGACACAACAAAGGCAAGCAGGTAGAAAACAGAAGCACTAAGTGGCATAAAAATGATCCTTAAAAAAAACTAAACAAATAATACCAACTGCGGAAACTTAATTTCCTGAGAAGGTGTGCAAAAGCTGCCTCTTCTGGGGCCTTGCTTATCCAGGAACACTTATCAGGTATTGTATTCTAAAACCATTGTGGCTACATGAAGGAAATTCACCCATGGTTTTTGTTAAGACTTGAATACAATGACCTGTAATTCATTGCTGCATGTCTAAAACTGTACACAAACAGGTTACATTCATTTCATAACCTACTACTTGTACATGAACTTAGGAAGTGACACGTGAAGAGGAGACATGAAACATGCCCCTGTAACTTTGGACAGACAGCCTAAGATGGCAGAATTATATCCAGTATTTTTCCACATTGATGCTTAGGTTTTATCTTCTGGCAGAGTAAAGTTCTATATTAGGGTGTCTCCTTGTGTTGGTCTTTCTCCTCTTTGGAGTGTAAACAGTCTGCTTGCAGGAAATTGCAAGTTGATTTTGGATCATCATCTTGGAGTTTGACATCTTGGGATCTGACACTGTTAGATAACAAGTTGTCAATTTGATCTTTGCTGCCATTTTCATGCACAGATCTTTTGGTCACCAGACAACCTGCCAAGCCTGTGTGTTTGAAGGTAGCTACAGTTGCTCATTAGGATGCTGCTCTCTATCTCCCTCTGGTGGCTTGACAGTGTTCTGTCCTGGTGATGGCGCATGTGGAGGGTGAACGACAGCAGGAGGCAGAGTGTGTGTGATGGGCACTGCGCTGGGCACGATGCCTTCAACAGGGGGAGGGAGCCCTCCGGCTGGTAAGCTCACCACTCCAGGAGGGTACCTGCAAGGACAGGCCAAAACCACTTGGCAAATGGGAACATTTAGGAGGTATAGCACAAAGCAGTGTATGTACATAGAGTGAGTTCAATAGAAGAATTTCATTTGTTAAACACATTCAATTTAAATGTATTTATATTTATTTCTATTTAAAACAATAAACATTTGATTTAACTGTTGGAGCCATTGTCTACAACGTTAAAATACCTACACAATGTGAAAGCACCAAAATCCTTGAGTGGGAGTTAAGAATCTTGCAGTAAGGGTCAAATCTATAGTATAGTATCTATGCTCTTGCATAGCTCTGAAGCTCTTACCTATAAGCTCCATTGAGTTCAGGGTGGACAGTGGCTGGGTCAACTCCTGTCCAGTGGTTATTCTGAGAAAGAAACTCCTTATTCACACAGTTTTTAAGACTGTCTGGGATACGACCTAAACAGGGGAGAGAAAGGAACATTTCAAGTTGAACATCTCACACAGGGGAATGCCAGTGTAGTCCATACAGATGAGACACTCTTGTATAATTTTCTACCAGGCATGTATGGTATTTTTCTGTGTATAGTAAAAACGTTCCCACACATGTTGAAAAAGAAGATTGGGACCAAATGTAAAAAAAAACAAAACCAACAACTTTACATTACTGAACAGTTGTGCTAAAACAAATTTGAAAACCTATACAAAAAGCTGACAAACAGCCTGACAAGCTGTTGGGTCTCTGCTAGTAAATGCATTTAGGTTTAGTTTTTAGCATCTCAGAATCTTATACAGATAAAGTGTATGCCTGTGCTTTATTGCCTGTAGTCAAATAGATTCTAATGAAAAAGCATCGTTGTTCTTGTTGACCCTTCACAGACCCTTTTTCTTTGCTTCAAAGAGCACTGTATAAATATCAATGCATTGGTCTTACCAGTGACAGCCCTTCGGATTTCTCTGGCTGCCTCCTCTCTCATTTCAAGCGATGCCTGTTCGCTGTACCATGCTGCGTGTGGGGTGCAGATGAGGTTGGGGGCATCCTTAAGTGGACCCTGGCTGAAACTGACAGAAACCTTTAGTTTGTACCATTTTGTTCACACTTGGCTCTTTGTTCCACTGTTTACCTGAAGGGCTCGGACTCATGGACATCCAGAGCAGCTCCACGTATCCGTCCCTCTTTCAGGGCCTGGGCCAGGGCTTTCTCATCCACCAAGCCCCCCCTCGCGGTGTTCACCAAAAATGCTCCCTGGCGCATCTGTCTCACAAAAAATTGTTTATAATTAGACAAGAATCATTTCTTTTGCTCTTCATCTTGACATCAGTGTTTGTGTGTTACCTGTTTGATGGTGAAGTCATTGATCAAATGGTGGTTGTGCTCATTGAGGCTGCAGTGCAAAGAAACACAGTCTGAATGGAAGAGCAGGTCCTGAGGGAGACAACACTCAGTGTGAGGAAATTACATTTCATTACATTATAAATGATTATAAAAGAAGAAATGTGGTTAAGACAATATTATCTATGTATGTAACCTTATCATCCAGCTTTATAGCACAGTTAATAGAATGATTAAATATGCTGACAGTGAAAAGTAGCCTCCATGTTTTCAATGTGTACCTGTAGTGTAGTGACCCTTTGTAGTCCCAGTGATCTCTCCACTCCATCGGCTAAATACGGGTCATAGAATATCACATTGAAGCCAAATGCTTTTGCTCGCAGTGCTACGGCCTGGCCCACTCGACCTACAAAAGGAAGGGGGGGTTAAAAATACATGTCACATGCTTTCTTTCTTATTGTAACACACTTTTGCATTCTACAGTGATTTGCCAAACAGCAAACATAGAATTTCCCAGTTTCTCAGTTTGATCTCTGCTAAATTCTGTTCTGGGGTGAGGGAAGTTTGGGAGTCCCTGCTTAGACTGTTGCCCCTGCGACCTGGCCCCGGATAAGCGGAAGAAAATGGATGGATGGATGGATGGATAAATTCTGTTCAATCAGTTTTGTGTTCTCATTAACGGCTGGTCAACCCTAGTCTCTCAGCGACTGCAGCTCTCACTGATCTAGATTAATTTTCTTTTTATTACTGAAGAGACTTAACAGGGACCGCTAAAATGTTAGATAGATATAGATATAGAAGCTCTTAGTTTGTCTGGAATGTCATGTATTCACTTGCTGCTCAACAATAATATCAATATTAATTCATTAATAAAGGTTTGGATTTTGGGTTGGATAAGATACTATTATAGCGACAGCTGCCCTGGGGTACACTGATGGAAAAGAGGCTACCACTCTGCACCATCAGCCCCTCTGACCACTGCCAACACTCACACACATACCACATTCATACAATATTAATAACAAGTACCCACCAAGACCAATGAGGCCGAGAGTCTCTCCTCTGATCCTGGCTGCTCCTGATGCCACCTCTCGTATCTGTTCCACGCTCTGGGCCCTCGTACCTTCTCGAAGAGCCTAACGTAACAAAGACCCTCAGATCTCAGAGTGAAGCTTCAGGAAATGACTAAGTGTCTGTAATGATTAGTCATTCAGAGCTAACAAACCTGGTGTAGCCAGGTGGTGCGTCGGTACAAGGTGAGGATATGACACAGTGTGGAGTCTGCGGTCTCCTCCACTGATGCTGCTGGCATGTTACACACCGCAATGCCTGCAGTCCACAGACAACAGGAGGATTAGCAACTGGTTTGTGGAAAGGCGGTTTTGAAGCCATGCACTGTGTTATCAGTGTTTAAATATGTATTTCCAATTTTCAGTCAGCTATTGTCAATTAAATGTTTTAAATAAAATATGATAGAAATAAAACTTCAAAACACATCCTATAAAACCACTGCTGATGTTAAGAGAGTGTGCTGTGCTCTCACCCAGTTCCCCTGCAGATTTGATGTCGATATTGTCATAGCCACTGCCAATGCGAACAATAATGCGCAGAGCCTTAAACTTCTCCAGGTCTTCTCTCATTAAAGTTATGGTGTGGTACATAAGTGCCCCTACTGCTTCATTCAGCACCTGGGCACACACCGTTTCAAAGATAGCAATGTTGTCCAAAACACTATAATGAGCAACAACATTGTGTCATATAGTCAGTTCACTGATTGCATTTTCATGTATTTATATGCTGTTTGGTAACACTTTAACATTATATTAATACACATCTGTTTATTGTTGGTGTTGCCAGACAATTGCTGACACAATTAAATGTGTATGTATTTGATTTATAAAAACATACATTATATTATATATTACATTCTTTACATTCTGCATGGGTTATTTCTGTAAAGGCTTTTTAATTGCACAATATGGCGATTCCTACTAGACAGCATTTACTAAGGGGACAAGAGCTTGGTGTTTGAGCCAAAGCCATCTGTTTCTCCCACGCTGTGGCCTACTGAGCGCGCTCACTGAGAGGGCCTGCTTGGCAGTCACCCAGAACAAGACATAACCCTGCCAGACACACAGACCCACTTACAGTCCACAGGGACCGATATACACTGACCTAGGCTTGTTTATTCTCCATTTTATAATTTGCAGATACAGCAAGTTTTATAATGCCCAGTTATAAAATAAAGAAAAAAACATGTGTACCTTCTCGTGGATCTCCTGTGTGGACTGGGCATCACAGAAGGCCACTGTTGCTACATCTTTCAGGATTGGCATCTCCACTGTACAGTCACGTCCATCTAACAGCGCCACCAGGGGGCGGGGGTGCATAGGCCCATTCATGATGGGTGGCCTGATACCTAAAAGAGTGAGGAAATGTTGTAATTGTACTCTTTTATATTCTAAAGTTACCTAGTTTGCTTTGTATGATCTGATACAAAGTCAAAATGTGGTTATTGTCAGTAAGCATCAGCCTCTGTTTATATCTCTTATATCGCTTTCTCAGCTTGTGTCGTGTATCTGCAGAACTTGGATGCTGAACAGAGTGATCCTCAATCCAAGAGTATTTTCGTCCCTCTCTCGGTATAAAAAGACTTTCTGACTTCCAGCATTGCTCAAGTGTCACATATCATCAGTTGTTTGTCACTTGTGAGACTTGCCGCTGGACTCAGAGGGGACCCTGCCTAATCTGCATCCCATAATATCTGTACTCTGGGCTGATGCAGTTGCTATGGTGACTGTAGCCTAGTGTGATCTTGAAGAATTTCCTGTTGTCATGTATGTGAGATAAGATGACAGAACTTTTGCAGCTTTGTCTTATAGTTTAAAAAGTTGATTGAAGAATTATTTGGTGTTTAGTAGTGAAGTGTAAAAAGGAGGTTCTGTATCTGCATACTGTCAGGGATGCAATGAACTACTGAGTGACCCGTAATGACTGGACAAGGTTAATCTGTTAGATCTGTATCAGGTATTTAACACAAATGTGATATTTTACAGCTTAAGTGAGCTTGACATGGCTGACCAGACCAAGGTTAGCAGACAGTGAAGTAAGAAATTGAAGTCATTGAGCCTGCTTTATAAAACTGCTTCTTTACATCATGCAGTCACCCGCAGTGAGCAGCTAAGGCCGTACTCAAGGGTAAGTGGCAATTAACAAGTAGATTCTACAAATGACCCTACAATGAGTGTGGACCTTGGTTTAACAGAGAGGTGTACATAATAAAAGGTGAATGAATTTGTACCATGCAATTTTCTCTTTGACAAATGCTCTATTGCCGTACAAAAAAGATTCTATTGTCGTTACCATTTTTAAGTTAATGGATGATTTATGATTGCGTTGGGTGCTGTTATAAAGGCATTTTCTCAATCCTGCTAACATATCCGCTTTTCAAAGATATTAACATCATCTTTTTTTTCTTACTTTGCGCCACAAAGAGGCCGAGTACCATACTGACCAACGCATTGTCGTCTTATCCACATATTATAGCATGTAACCTGATCTCATAAGAGAGCCCCGGCAGCACTGTAAGACCAATAAGGTGAAACTTAAATCCGCTAACAATGCATTCTGCGGCCTGGTAAAACATTAGCTTTCCATAAAAGGGTTTGCCTGCAGGCCACTGCACTTACACATCAATACAAAATCAATGGTGCATAACTGAGAAATAGGAATTCAATGTGAGCACAAAAGTAGGCTTCACCAGCGTCCATTGCAAATCAGATGTATTCATGAATAACAGTTTCCCATTGCAGCTGCACCACACTGCACTGCACACTCAGCATTACTATTTCATTTTGCTCTAGATGTGAAATCACATTCAAGGCGCTGCAGCATGTTGTGTGGAATTATTAAGAGACAGTATTTCTCCAGTGAGTGAAAGTGCTGTGTGGAGTGGTTGAGATTTTCTAGTGGAATTTTGAATATTACTACTACATCTCCTTTGGTGAGGGAGGAAATAACTATCATTCCAGCCCCATGAATGACCTTGGGAGGACCAGCCCCCAAACTGCTGCTGACTAGTACTGTGTGATAAAACTCTCACACTTCAAACTGTCTCTGTCACTCTCTCCTACTCACTGTTAGTGCGTGGGAGCGCTTCATTGTAATTATTTAATCCTCTCTTGTTTTGAATTCCACATTAGAGGAATTAGCTATCAACTTCTTTCTTCTCTTTTGATGAATATTATGTTGTTTTGAATTATTAATTAACTTAGTCTTATTCTGCTGTTGTGGACCTATACATTTTTAAACTATATTATATAACTTTTACAGTAAACATTACTTCTTTGTAATCAGTGGAGTTTTTATTGTTACGCTTGATAGTTTCTCATGTTTATGATAACACAAAAAGCAAAAGGTATTATTTGGTATACGATTTTGTTGCTTTGTATGTATTTCAGGCTTTTTAGATGGAGAATAACTAGACTATGGGGAGCTCTATTTGTTTCCGTTAATGGAAACGCATTTCACATTGTGTTCCTATCAGTTTGCAGACAGCTGTTCGTGTCAGGTGTGCAAACAGCTCCTATTCGGCCCTTGAGTTATAATATTGTTCTTTTAACTTTGTGTGTCTAAATATCTCACAATACAATAGTCCTGCTCTCACAACTGTAAGGATATACCACTAAGGTCTCGACATGTTCAAGAGTGCAAGAATGTTTTAATGTTTC
The DNA here is from genome assembly GCF_009829125.3 of Periophthalmus magnuspinnatus. NCBI lineage: Eukaryota > Metazoa > Chordata > Actinopteri > Gobiiformes > Gobiidae > Periophthalmus > Periophthalmus magnuspinnatus. The sequence goes on along the minus strand of NC_047135.1, from coordinate 30,726,060 downwards.
TTCTCTGCTAATAGACAAACAGACATATTAACTTCCTACTGGTGAATGTTTTACCCAACATCAGCCTCATAATAAAGTATCTTAACTCTTCGAGAGGCTTCTAAATGAAGCGGAAATTGCATCCCCTCTTGATCAGGCTGAATTTATGCCATGAAAATTTGATTGACAATTGGAGATGGAAAAAGCATCTGCTACTGACTGTTGGCAGTGCAGTGTACGTGTGGGACAGTCTACAGCCGGGTCACATCACTGACACCAGAACAGCTGGAACTGGTCCTGGAGGATTTAAGCAACATTTTGGATCTGTCACTCAACCAAGACAATGTTGAAGTTCAGTGTTTTGTCTCTTGGAAGGCTGCCAAATATCAACTGAGTTATGTGCCAAAACATGCTGGCCCTTGTTTTTCATATAAACACAACCTAAAGTGCACTCTGACTATTTATATGTACTTTTTGCAATATTAAAAAGTAGATCAGCCAAGAATATTACATTTTATTGAGGTTGGTTGATAGCTAAAAAGAGATATCTAAACACGTAAACATCAGTGGAACCAGTGAGTCAGTGCTTTTCGCTACCAATTTGTTAAATTTTTCCAAAACTGCTTATAGCTCATACTCTGTTGTGTTTTGCTAATGAAACTGAAAGAACTGAAAGATCAAACACAATGAAACTGTTTTTTTATATGAAACTGTACAGTGTATGTGGTTACAGTCATACAGTGTTTATTTTAGAAATCTAAAGAGGAAAGAAAGTGGGGGAAGTGAGAAGAGCTATGCCAGCGACACCTGTGATAAGTCAGACGCTTGGAGGCGACGCAACCAGCCATCAAGGCCAACACAGCCGATTTGTTATGCCACTGACTCTGTTGGCATGCAGCTTCATGGCCTCAATAGCTTCGTCTTTAGAATGAATCTCACCCTTCTGTCATAGGTCATGTGTCTTGTTTCATTTTCTCCTGTGTAATTTCAGTCTTGAATCCTCTTGGTTCATTTTTATATCTCCCAAGTAGTGTTGAAAAATGCCCTGTCCTATCTGAAGTGGGTTTTTTTTCTAACTGGCTGCTTTGTTTCATGCTCATTCACATGGCCTCAGTCCCTCCCTGGATGCAGTCGATTCCCAGGAAAGAAACGTGAGAAGACAGAAAGCATCCATCAGCGGCACCACCTCTGTACACGCACACACTGCCCCACCTACATTTTAAGATTTAGGAGTGCACGCTCCCTCTCTGATCTGTGCAAGCTGACGTGAGCTAGATAGTGTGTGGAAGCAGGGTGCACACACAAGACCAGTATGAAACAATACCACTCTCTTTACTCATTACAAAGCATTGATGTTGTCTTCTTATATGAAAATGCAAAGTGAAAAAAAAAAGCTCTAGACTTTGATGCAGCAATCACATTGACTAATGTTGCCAAGGCCTGAATCAATAATTCAATAAAACTATATAGAATCCCACAGTGTAGCAGCCCAAGCACTAAAATATACAGTATAATAGAATTATGAAGACATATTTAGCAAGGCCAGCAACCATAGAACAGACTTACTGCTTCATACATGTGACTATATAACATGAACATTACATTTGATCTTTTAATTTGTGAATTAGTAACTGCTGAAAATTATGTCTTAGGGAACAAAGATCTGTAAATGCTTTAACAGGCTTATTATATGTGAGTGGATTAACTGTTATATGCCAGGGCCAGCTACACTTTCAATTGGATTGGGTTCTTAATGTTTAATAGATTATAGGGACATTAGTCTTTAGGTAAGTGGATCATATATTCAGCAGGTTTTAATAGGTTTAAATTGCGTCGAAATAATGTTTGCTTTATCAGTACCACCCAAGCTTTTTCTACTTTAACTACATACTACTACAAATGACTCAAGACAAACTGATGACATATAAATGACAGAACATCTATAATGTCTTTGTGGATCTCATTTTAATTACAGCCTTATTCCAAAGTATTGTTTTGGGATGCGACCCTGTCTAGCCTGTTATTTCGTAGGTCTGTTGACATCATAATTATTCTGCACTTTTTACTTTATTCATGGCCTCTTCAGTGCGATGTGTTCTCAAATACTGGACTGTAATATGCTCAACATTCAATATATCTAATTCAGCTGTTGTTTCAGATGCAGTGTCCTGGTTTTGACAGCTTCAGTTCAGAAATAACCTGTTCATCACAAGGCTGACACACAGGTAACCGGGCAGTCTCTATTCTCAGTCCTGCCGTTATAGAATTCTTCACTTATACAACTAGTGATTTTGTTCAGATTTTGTTAGATTGTGAATAGCAATCATTCAGTTAATCAGTTTGGTTGCTTAGTGGCCAATATGTAAAAAAACAGGCCTTTATTATTATTTTTGCTTGTTACATTAAAACGAAAAAAGATGTTCAATATTAGTTTCCCAGACATAAACAATACATATTTTTAATTAGTGCCATTTCACAAAAGCTCAAAACCCTCCAAAGTCTATACTCCAAACCATATGCTTGTACTAACAGAGGATTGACTGTGAATCCCTCAATCAAAAAGAACTAAACATATCATGGACGATTAGAACTGATTGAATCTTGATCTCAGTTAAAAGCCACACTTTTTTGCCTGATGCGATTTGACAAACACAAACAAATACTCCACTTACGAAACACCTTAATGCTCAGATAAAACATCCCCTGTTTCATATTTCAGAGCCTCTCTTAGCTAAAGCATAAATCAGCCTTTCAATCACCGGGACTGACAAAGGCACTTTCTAATAGCTCTTAAAGCTTCAGCACTCTTCACAAGGAGCTGAAACTGATACAATCACAAGATCAATATAGCTGCTGATGCGATTCCGTGTTTTGCATCCTAAAATGTACAGCAAGCAATGCCTCCTCACTAATAATTTATAGGCTTTATTTCCTGTGACCTTGGACATGAGGAGTACAGTTGGATACGGATATGAACTTGAAATAGGGAGGAATATAACAGTTTAATCTTTGGTGTCATCTAAAGATATGCCCCGCAGCCTGTTGATGACATCACAGAATGAGCAGTTTTCAGAAGCATAAGACATAAATAAATAAGAAATTCTGCTTCAGGTGACCATCATCATGTATGCTTACACCCTCCCACCTCCTGCTCCACACCCAAACCCTCCACCCCCCTCCCTCGTATCTTTGCAACCCTACCTTGATCCCATGTTCTGGAATAGTCTTTTTCCCACATCTCAAATCACATCCCTCCCTCACCTGCGCGTATTCCTCAGAGTGTGTTCACGCACGTCCCACTTTCTCTAAATGTGTAAATCTTTTTTTGTAAAATGACCAACAATGAGAAGGAAATATGTGTCATGCCCTCGCTAGCCCTGGAAGGAGAGTGAGTAGAGATCTATTTCTGTCTCTACAAATGGATGTGTTTGAGCAGACTTCAACAGCACATATTTGCCTATTCACACATGCACGCAGATCGGAGGTAGAGAAAAGACTAATCATTCCGGTGTGGTGTGAGGAAGGCTGATGTGAAAGATAATAGACTGGCAGAATTAAGAGGAGAAAGAGGAGGAGACGAAGAGGGAGAGAGAGGGGAGGGGGGAGGGGAGAGCATGGCAGAATAATGTACACTTAGTTCACAAATATTGGAAGGCGCGCACATGCATGCAGAGGTCCCCGGGCGCGCACACACCACATAAAAGCCGACATGTTTACCTAGAGGCATGCCTTTGTTGAGGAGATGTGAGCTTCCCATGGCGTGTTCCCCGGCCGGCCAGCGCACTACGCAAACTGCAGTGTTCTCGCAGCACACATGAACAGGAATCCAGTCAGCATATGGCGGCTATGGCCAGCTACCTCGCTTCCCTTAGTCCTTCTCCCAGCCCCTTAGTGACAAGCATACACATGTGCTCCCCCTCTTTTCTCTCTCTCTTCCCCCTCCTGCCTGCTGCTTGCTCGCCCGCTCTCGATCTGCTTTACCCCTCCCTCGGCCCTATCTCGAGCTCCCTTCCTCTCCTCTTCTCACTTTTTGTTACAGCAGTTCTTTCTACTCCTTCTACCCATGTCTTGCAAAAAGTACCCCCACGTAGAATGAAAGCAGTGTTACAATCAAGCAGAGGCACAAGGATGTAAAGAGAGACATCCAAGAGAAGATACAGTGGAGAAAAGCAGAGTGTGTGAAAAGAGAGAGTAGGAATGGGGAGGGGCTAAGGGCGGCTAGAATTCAGCTTTTGTTTTCTTGAAGAACGACTGGGAGGAGAAAAAAAGTTACGCAATTACAATGAGGAGAAGAAAAACTAGTTTTTGTTGCTACAGGTGAACTTTCGCGCCCCTTAAAGGCTTTGTTTTAAAGCCACAGTATGTAACTTTTTAGGAAACAAAAAAAAATAAAAAATAAAAATCGTCTTTGCCTGGGAGGAGGGCCTCATCGTGATTGTCTCCATGGAAATGTTGTTCCTTTGGTTATAATGTCTATCTAATCTATCTAATGCCATATCTATCTAATTAGGGAAATTTCCAAAGTATGATTTTAGTTTTCTTTTTCCATGGAGTCATGCAGCCGACATGCCATTTCACGTTCTGTACCTTTAAATAGGAACGGTGTATGACACAATTATTAACTAACTATAAACCATTTTAGTAAGCCCGGAAACTTAGATAATTTGACTTTAAGAGCTACAAAAGTTGGTACTTAAAGTAAGTTTAAATGAAATCATCTTTAAGATTTGTTACATATTTTATAAACATGCTGTGTCTAAATTATTGGCAGAATTTTTTTCTTTGACATTATCTGAATATTTTAATATCAGAATATTTCTTTCAATAGCTTGTTGATGGACTGAAACCAAAATCCAGCAAATTGAGACAAGATGATACATTACTATATTAGATAACAACTAAAGTCCTACACAATAACAATGTGTGGTATTCAGTGGAGTTTGGTCCCTCAACATTTAGACCTAAAAACCTTGCTGCTTTACTTTATCTTTATAGTATCATGCCACATTATTTGTATTATCTGAAAAGTACTTTGACATTTCTTTCTTCAATAACTTCCTTAACAGTTTTTATGTCAGTCATACATTTTTTACTGCTTGCTTACGCTGCCAAGATTAATGGAATTAATTAATCTAGTCTTGTCTTTACCCTCTACTGAGCTTTGATCCTATGTTTGGTTGCTATCAACACAGAACTGTGTGATTGTGGTGGAAGATTCCTCAGTCAGAACGGGTTTAGCTGTAAATGCATCCATTTCTGGCTGTTGGGAGTTGTCCACATCCCAAAGTAGATTGAGGTCAAAACTTCTTAATAGTTAATTGACTTAAAGGTGCTCTATATGTAAATTTTCTGATGAAGGGTCTGCCACTTACTTGTCTTGCTTTGTCTGATTTTCCACTGTATGGCACTATACTAGTAATATATCTTACATATTCAGCTACAGGTGTTTTTATTGCTTAAAAATACCTTGAAAAACATACATTCTTCCTGCCTTTCCAGACCTTTAACATTCCTGGTGGCACCCCAAAGCAATAACATCTCAATGGAGACAAACAGGTAGCAGACACTCCACCAGAAGAGTTATGCTGTGAATCCTTTAATAATAATAAGCAGTGTCGACCTTGGGATTAAACTACTACTAGAGTAACACACAGGCACAATGCCTATTACTCTTCTGGATTTATTATTGAGGTTCATCAACTATATTCCCTTGAAAATAAACACTATTATTTGGTGTCTTAAAAAGGTATAGAGCAGTTCTGTTTTGTGCTTTTTTGCATAAACATACATTTACACATACACTATTTTGTATAAAATGTGGGTGTTGTGTACTACGTGATTGGTGACTGGTAATGATTTTTCTGCAGAGCACTTTGTTATGCTCTAGCTCTTTGCACATCTCCTCTTATCTGTCACGTGTAGTTTACTTTCACCTGTTTTTCTTCTTTCTTCCCTCTTTTTTTCTTTTTTAGCTCCTCTTTGTTCCCGTGTCTTTTCAAATACACTCTGTTATTCTGTCTTTCTGCTCACCCTCTAGTCACTGCAGTGTGTCTAATGGTTTCGCTACTTCTCAGCAAAAGTGGAAGCTTGCCGTGCGGCAGTGCCCACAAACGCCTTCAGACTGTTGGCCTTATCAGGGCTGACAGCAGCCCGACCTGGAGCTATTTCTATCAAACATTTACACACACATACACATTCGCAGCCTTCATGTGAATGTGTGTATGGTGAACATCAGCTGCTTAAATATGCACATGCTCATGTGATGTGACATTCAATTAAATTGTGATTGTTGTACCAAGATTCAGAATATCATTTAACACTGTAAGCATTCAACCAATGCATGCTTCTCAAATGTGCAAACAGAGGCGTAGGCTCTACAGCACATAAGATTTATGTAGACTGTAAGCTGCAGTCAGAACTGTATGTAAACAGGCAGTCCTAGGGACTACAAGTGGACAGGGACTCATGCAAAAATAATCAACCACATGTTGCAAAAGAGTGCATGAACTTAGGGACTTACCGTATCTTCATTCTTAGATTATGGTTTTTAAAATGCAGTTTCTCAAAACAGTCAAAAAAGACAGTGTTTATTGTGATACTGTCGTTAGCATTTTTTTTTTTTTTGGTATAAAATAAAAATTAGTAAACACTTTAAAGCCTGTGTGGTAATGCCCGTGTTAAAAAAACAAAACAAACAAAAAAAAGTTTTATTATTTTATAGAATAAGTGAAAAATCTTTGTTTGTGACAACCAGCAGCGGCACCATGTCAAGAGAGGGCGCTAGTGAGCACCACCACATTCACAGATGGAAAAAACAACAACACAAAAGCACAGAGCCAAGATGGCGGTGCAAGAGACTGCAGCTCAACTCTCCATGGCCCTCAAAGTCCAAGAATATCCCACCCTCAAGGTAAAACTACCCACACGCTGACAGATTTGGACAGTTTATAGGTGTATATCTATGTATAAAGTGCCTTATGCTTAAATACGGTGTGCTCAATGCGAATTACAAATCAGAAATCTCGAAGTTGACAGGAAGGTAACCGATAACTGTGCTTAGCTTGGATTGCGAAGGGTGTTTACAAAGCACACGACCTTCAGAAGTGACAGCACACGTGTAACCTCTAATTTATCTGTTTTAGACTGTGGGGGATGCATGTAGATCAGCGGATATAAAGGCCAAATACCGCGATTGAACATAAAGGGAGCCATTACGCCTTGTGTGGACGACAGAGCTGCTGTATTTCCCTTTTTGTATAAAATTATGGTGTAAAATGCTGTTAAATATGAGGCTGAATTCTTCTTTGTATTATCTCCTCTACGCGTTGTAACTTGTTAAATATTACCATGAAATGCACGTAGTAAATCAGGTTGTTAATAAAGGCTTTATTAAAGGGCAGTGCACGTAACAACATGGTCGCTCATTTCGTGTCGACCGTTTGGCGTCAGTGATATTCAAGACGTGACTGTTGGTGCATCGTCTCATTTTAGTTACAATACAAGATGTAGATGTAGAGAATTCACGTAATGTGCATTGGCCTAAGATCTTGAATTACAGCTGCGCGTCTGGGTAACCTGGCCCTGCAGCGATACAGACAGATAAAGTGGGCTTTCAAGTTAAAGCCATGTCATCATGTGCTGCTGACCGTCAGTGCTTCAAAATGGCCAGTGAGAAAACGCACTGTTGAGCCTCATGCCAGTGCCGCACACACGCTCTGTCCCCGTGGCACAGAATGTTACTGCGACACCACAGCCCAAAGCAGATGTGTCTGGACTATTCCAGTCGTGCAATAATGCCAGCCGTGAGTACTCCGTGTAACCTGTGTTTTCTACAAACCCGGGTTGTAATGTTACCGTCGATTCATCTCTCAAGTTTGTTTCTGACTAGATCTGTCGTGTGCTGCAGTAATAATTGAGATATCGTTAACATGTTAGCGTCTTCTTTGGTTTTTTATTTCAGTTGGATTAGCATACCCACATCACATGTAACATTTTGTTTAATATCCATCCATTTTCTTTGGCAGTTTGCATTTGCTGTGGTAAATATCCCCACAACCTCAATTTGTTAGTTTATCCCTGATTGCGTTTTAAATAACAATATGGCTAATTAGATATTATTTGTAACACTTGTAAATAGCATGTTACAAAAATCCTCTAATGTTTCTACATACTATTTGCATTGATCAACTTAATGACATGAACTCTTGTGTTGTCATGCTGTTTGAGACATCAGTGTTGTAGCTTACATCGCAAGGATCTATATCTTTTTGGAAACAGCTGTGCAGATTAAGGGTGATCACTAGTTAATCAGTGATTTCTGAATGTTTTACATACTGATGGAGAATTGCAGATGTCAAATATAAATGAAATATATTTTCTGTGGTGTGTTTTTCAGGTGCCCTATGAGACTCTAAACAAACGCTTTAGAGCAGCCCAGAAAAACATAGATCGAGAGACAAGTCACGTCACAATGGTGGTTGCAGAGCTGGAAAAGACCCTGAGTAGCTTTCCGGTGGTGGATTCTGTGGTGTCTCTACTTGATGGTGTTGTGGAGAAACTCAGTGCTCTGAAGAGAAAGGTAAGAAACTACACCTAAGTACTAACACAAAAATGTTAATTTTGTATTGTCAACATTGTAATTACTTTTTTTTTTTATGACCAAGGCTGCGGAGTCCATTCAGGCAGAAGATGAGAGTGCCAAACTGTGTAAACGTCGCATTGAGCATTTGAAGGAGCACAGTAGTGACCAGCCAGCCTCTGTCAATCTGTGGAAGAAAAAGCGCATGGACCGCATGATGGTGGAGCATCTGCTGCGCTGTGGCTACTACAACACAGCCGTCAAACTGGCCCGACAGAGTGATATAGAGGTAGTTCAAAAGGCTTGTATGATAGACCTCCTCAGTTTCAACTACTTTTCACTGATACTGGTCTGTGGGCACTAGAAACATCACAAAACTAACTGATACTAGTACCTGATGAAACAAAATCATCATATCACCAAATGGTTGTGATTCAGGCTTGATGATATGGTAAAAAGAGTATTAATAAAAATGAAGAAAAAAAAGGATTAAAATTCATAAACATGGACAAGGCAGACTTAGTTAAAATGTGATTCATTCAGCCATAATTAAAAATATCCTACATGTAAATTATATTTTTTGTGCAACAGCATAGCACAAAAGATCATAGATTATGAGACACAGGATTTTTCTACGCTGTGCCTGATAATGTTGTTATGTTTTAAGTTCTAATTAAAGTAATGCAAAAGTGGCATGTTATACTGTTACACTTTGCCTTTAAGAAATCTGTTGTTTGGCTTGTTTCTCTACAGGATCTAGTGAACATTGAGATGTTTCTCACAGCAAAAGAGGTGGAGGAATCCTTGGAAAGGCAAGAGACGGCTACTTGTCTTGCTTGGTGTCATGACAATAAGTCTCGTCTTCGTAAAATGAAGGTATTCAAGTTTCAACTTTGTCAGATAAAGCATTAAAATCTACTATTAAAATTGTTCTTTGTAAGTAGCTTGGGATAATGATTAGATCTGTACATAAGTCTCTTACCATTATACTGACAAGGCACCCCATCATGCCAATAAAATGAAAAGAATGAAAAAAAAGTTTAAAAATGTGTGTCAAATTTTGTGTATGTACGAATTGTATATATTTGGTTAATGCCCAAGATCTCACACTTAAAACACATTAATTACAATTATTTTCCAGAGTTGCCTTGAATTTAGCCTCAGAATCCAGGAGTTTATTGAACTCATCAGGCAAAATAAGCGAATGGATGCTGTCAGGTGAGGAATCCACAACTGCTGTAGATTGAATGATGTCAAACACATTTTAAAGGTTCTCTTATCTACTAAATTTGCATGGATTTTTTTGTTTTCTTTAGACATGCCCGGAAACATTTCAGTCAAGCAGAAGGAGGGCAGCTAGATGAGGTTCGGCAGGTGATGGGTATGCTTGCATTCCCGTCAGATACACACATTTCTCCTTATAAGGTAATTAAATACATTATATTTATGTTTTCCTGTTTATGTATCCCTCTCCCATATTTCAATTAGACATTATCATAGAAATGTGAGATATATACGTATTTGGCATGGCATGATAATTTTGTCTGTGCCTTTGCTGTGGGGTAGTGCTGTAGGAATAGAAATAGACCACTAGATGGCGTTTGTTAACTTATGTAAATAATACTGTGAAACAGACCTACCATCCAATGTTTTCAGAACCAATTACTCAATGTTAATGTTACAATAATACTGACATTTCAAACTCTATTTCAGTACAAAAGAAATTATTTGAAACCTTATTTCAGTGCCACGATTGTGATTAAGAAAACACTATGTAATAGTGCTTAATAGTAGTGCAGGGGAGAATTTGAATTTAAGTTTAGAATGAGAGGCATTCATGTATATTTCTCTTCAACCAGAAGTGTCAGCCAGAACATCACTTTAAGGGCCAGGATAACTTGTATGCTTACAGTAACAGAGCAGTCAGAAGAGCTGGTTCAAAAGGTCTTTAGTCCGTCATGTAAAAGTGTGGGTTTCGGTGACACAGACAGAGGAAAAGTACAAAACATGAATCTATATTACAGCAAAGAAAAGGGCAAAAGGTATCACTAAACAGAAACTTAACTGGTAACAGATAAAAGTAAGCAACAGTTAGGCGGGCATCGCTTAACTTACAATGACTCTTTAACTTAATATGTTGCTAGAAATAAAACACACAAGGTAGGTACAGGTAACAGCTCCAGCTAACAGCTCTGAGGGGAACTGACAGTCTTTATTACTTGGCTCTTGTTACTTTAATATTATATATTCTCTTATGCCATTTCTGATATTAGTCTATATATGATATGGTCTATCCTAGAACTCAAATCTATAACTAGGATTGCCCATTTGCCAAGTCTGTTTGAATTGCATCATTAATCTCGCTATAATACACATAATGATTGATGATCAGCTACATTGCTAGCTTTTGCTGATGAAATGCCTTTTTCCTGTCCTTTGGGAATTTTGTATCTTCCAGGCTTCTTGATGTCCTTTCACCATATTTATTACTCAGAATGAATCATCTATTAATGAGTTTAAGAATTTTGGAAGCAGTCTGACCACGTCTGAACCCCGATCAAAACAATTTTGAAAGTGTTCAGGAAAGGAATATTGGCCCTATCTATGTGATTTTTATCTGGTTTCAATACCAGTTTTAGTGTCTAAATATCTTGAGTATCGCTCAACAATGGCTATCTATATAGATAACTATATAGATATGTCTCAAAAAGTACCCCATGTAAGTTTTGAAAAAAATACTGCTTGGCCAAAAAGTCAGTACCTGGATTTACCTAAGGTGTGAGTATTGGAAATGTACTGTGATTACATTATGACCTGAAGTCCCCATTCAATGAATGGGTTTTTTGGCATTGGCGGTGCGCATTTTCCTAGATGTCATTCCAACATTTGTTGAGTTCAATTGTGGAATGAGTGAGATTGGGAGTTCATGGAGCATACAACATCACTGTATGATGTTGATGGCCTCCACAGGGAGCAAGCCATAACCCTATTTGTTGGGGCAAATCAGTGGCTGAGGTGGTGAGGAGAACTCATGCTGACATAGGAATGTCTGGTGTGAAAGGCAGGACATGCCCATTAAACAGGCATTTGTAAAACAAACATTGCTTTCAGTTACTGGTGTCAAAAATAAATCAAGTTAGTTGCTATGATTTCTTAGAAATGTATTCCATACATAACCATTAATAAACATGTGTTTTCCACTTTCAATATTGATAGGATCTTTTGGATCCTACCCGTTGGAAGATGTTGATCCAACAGTTCCGCTATGACAACTATAGACTTCACCAACTGGGAAACAACTCTGTTTTCACCATCACTCTTCAGGCTGGTCTTTCTGCCATTAAGACACCGTATCCTTTCAGTACCTCTGTCTGGCTCGTCTTATTTTATTAAATGTTTATCACACACATTTTACTCCTACATACTGGCCAAACACTTTAAATACCATACTTTTGAAAAAATATCCATAACTTTGATGTAACAGACAGTGCTACAAAGAGGATGGCACCTCAAAGAACCCAGATTGCCCAGTCTGCAGTAAATCTTTAAATAAGTTGGCCCAGCCTCTGCCTATGGCTCACTGTGCCAATTCCAGGCTAGTGTGTAAGATCTCAGGAGAAGTAATGAATGAAAACAACCCTCCCATGATGCTGCCTAACGGCTATGTCTATGGTTACAATGTGAGTATAATGAGCACGTTTCATTTGCCATACAAGTCACAACAATAAGCATTCTGTTTACCTGTGTTCATCTTTACCTCCTTTTAGTCGCTTCTGTCGATTCGCCAAGATGACAAAGTGGTGTGCCCCAGAACCAAAGAAGTCTTCAATTTCTCTCAGGCTGAGAAAGTCTACATAATGTGATCACATGGATGACCCTTTGATCATATACAGCCATTTGCCTTTCACCTGTGACAAGGCCTTCTCAGAAAGCCGCGCGTAGAGCTGTGATCCAATGCCCTTCCCCATTAACAGCCCTCGTTTATCTCCAGATTGGCCGTATTTGGAATAGTTTTCCCGCCATGCCATTTTTCTACAACATAAGTCTGATTGATCTGTCTGCATACATGGACTATAGGTATTGTCTGAAAAATATAGTAGAATAATGGACACTGTGGAAAAATAAATGTTCAATTACACAATAATAAATAAGTTAGATTTTGCAGATTTTCCAGAAGTGTTTTAAAGTAATTATAATAACATGTCAAAACGATTTGGACATCTTGACACAATGTGAGGGGGAATATATTTCTTTGCTGAATGCTATATTTTGGTGGATGCGACTGATCCCATTTTTACTTTTTCCTTTATTTTATGACTGTAACAGGAGCCGTTTTCAGGCTTTTTGGATATAAATGATAGAATACGTATTGATAATTGCTTGTAAATTTTGGATTGTTCAGGGCCACACAATTGAAACAAACCAAAGTTTGTTTTAATCTTAAAACAACATAGACATTGGAAGTCAGTGCTTCTTACCCTTCTGTAAATATCAACATAATCCTTGCAATACTGAATAGGGGGATTTTTGTACTTAAATGCATTTTGGTCTTCCTTTTTTGTTAAATTTGATATGTAATGTTCAAGATTTTTGTCTTTTATTCAAAGATATTCTGTAGACCTAATCTCTGATGTTTTTTTCATTTATTTGAACCTACAGCTGTAGAAGGATTTCAGTCATTAGAGTGTCTGCAAGCTACATTTTGTTTGGTCTAAGTCTAACCCCTTTCAAAAATGACTTTTGTTTTAAGTCGTGCACAGATGGTAGTTTGACTTGAAAGATTATGGAGCATTCCAAAGCTGCTTCCTTTTTTAACTTGTTAAGTTTGGACTATTCTATATTGACAAGTTTCTTTATGTGTGTCCTTGGTGGTTTTGTGCAAGCTAAAGACTGTCCTGTGTTTGTTAGTAGATTAGATCAATGAATTGTTTCATGGGCAGATGTCTCATAAAGATTTAAGTGAAAAGAGAGTAGTAGTGTTTCTTCATTTGCATCTTCTCTGTCTTCCAAATTACCTTGACACTTTCCTTCAAAGTTTTGAAGGTTGATGCTAAACAGATCACTGTGGCTCTGTTGACATGAAAATGTAATCTAAGTGTTTAGTCTTTCACCTGAAAATTCTTTGTTCTCAAAAGGCCCTGTCGGGTGTAGTCTGTGGGGGTGGATCATCTATGGCGGGGGTTGATCATCTATGGCGGGGGTGTCTAAACTGTAGCCTGGAGCCATGCTCAGTTCATTAATATTGTACTTTATTGACCAGCCCACCACTCCAAGACTCTCATCTTGACCATAAAAGATGAGATACAACATCCCTTATGGGGTTTCTTTCCTTGGGGGTGACCATGATAACCATTTGTCCCTTTCGGAACAGTGCGCAGGCATCAGGACCATTGTCCATTTATTTAGGGAATGACCCATTTTTTCAGTTGTGCCACATGAATTCTATAAAAGGTAGATTAATACAAAACTTAAATATAACAATCCTTGTCAAATCATTACGTTTTGTAAATCGTATATTCATAACTCGCCCCAGTTTAAAGCCACTGACATGAACAGGACATCTCCTGTTTGAAGGCGATGCCATGCGACCTTCATCCTCATCGTTGGTACTTTTATTTATTTTGTGAGATAATAATATGTGTATTATTTATTAATATTTGTTGTCTTAAAGTAACATTTTCAGGTTTAAAATCAACCTCCCAAATAAAAATCGAGGATTGTGTAAGCGGAAAAGGCGGAGATAGAGTATGTCGTCACAGCCGCGCAGTATTTATTGCAGAGCCGCTTTTCTTCATCCACCATTTTGAGAAAAGCTCGTTTTTAGATCTTTCATAAATCCTTTTGTTCTCAAAAATGAGTGACCAGCTTTGCAAACTCTTCGTCGGAGGCCTCAACGTCAACACAGACGATGATGGGCTGCGCAAACACTTTGAGCAGTACGGTACTCTGACCGACTGTGTGGTGGTGATGAACAAGGAGCTGCAGCGCTCGCGCTGCTTCGGCTTTGTGACCTACGCGTCCCCCGAGGAGGCGGACGCGGCCATGGCGGCCAGGCCGCACACCATCGACGGCAACACGGTCGAGTTAAAGCGAGCTGTGGCCAGAGAAGATGCGAACAGGCCCGAGGCTTTGGCCAAGGTTAAGAAAATCTTCGTCGGTGGGCTAAAGGACGACATTGAAGTGGAGCACCTGGTCGAGCATTTTTCCACTTTTGGGGAGGTAGAGAAGGCCGAAGTCATCTCCGAAAAAGACACGGGGAAGAAAAGAGGCTTCGGTTTTGTTTACTTCACCGACCACGATGCAGCCGACAAGACTGTCGTGGTCAAATACCACACCGTCAATAATCACAAAGTGGAGGTGAAAAAGGCTCTGACAAAGCAGGAGATGCAGTCTACACGAGGCTCAATGGCTCCCAGAGGCCGAGGCCGCGGAGGCATGATGAGAGGGAATCAAAATGGCTACGGTGGCAGAGACTTCGGCGGAAACTACGGCTACGGAAATGGCGGCGGCTATGGCGGCGGCTATGGAGGCTACGGAGGGCCTTACGGGGGTGGCTACGGCGACCAGGGCAGTGGCTATGGGGGTGGAAACGGCTACAACGACTTCGGCAGCGGCTATGGGCAGCAGCACTCTGGTTACGGCCCAATGAAAGGACCTTTCGGGGGCCAGAGGAGCTCTGCTCCATACAGCAGAGGGGGTGGTGGCGGCGGCGGCGGATACCCCAGGGGGGGCTACGGTGGTGGCTATTAAGTCAGAGACAATGGGAAATCGATTGTCCCCCACCCCCTATCCTTCATCCATCTGTTACCCGGGATCTGGATTCCACAACCCAAAATCAGTAATGGGGCTTCTGCTGTGAAACCACGGCAGAAAGTGACAGAGCCCCAATGATAAAGAAGACCTCAGACCAAACAGGTAGGAAGGTCACTTCCCAAAACCTGGTAGACAAAGCAGATGTTGCCGTTTCAACTAGGACACAAAAACATACAACGATCCCTTTTTATTATGTATATACGCTTACAATGGGTAGGCGTCGTTTATAGTGAATTTTATTTGCCGCCACTTGTTTATGCATTTCGTCGTAGGGTTGTTTTGTTTTTTTGGCAAGCTCTTTTTATTTTATAATATTTGCATTTAAAGCAAGTAGTATAGATTTTGTTTCCTGGTGTGGTTTCAATGTATCAATATGGGCACGCATGTTACTTTAACTTTTAGTTATGTTCTACTTCTACTTGTTTGACTGCACTACACTGGTTCATTTGATAAATGGCAGGAGCAGGATCGCTTCACTCCCCATATTCTGTTCCATTCACATAGTGTAGATTAAAATATTGTTAGTGTCATGCAGATATATTGTATATTGTATACTTTGTCTGGAGATCAAAACCTGTTTACCTACTTGCTTATGTATGTTCATTTTAAATAAAACCTTATACCACTTAGCTTAGTTATTTTACTTATTTAACAAGACTTCTAAGTTGTTTCACAGGTCTTACACTTTAAATGATATCATCTTTGAATTAGTTGTTAAATGGATTCTCTCAACAGTTTATTCATAACTTCAGGTGGGTGAAACACGTATACCAGTAGTCTACCCACAGCCAATGCATGTAGGCTTGGAAGGGTTTGCTTGATTTATACCTGTATATTATATTTATGTGAACTTGAGGGCTGTTATTTACCTTTTATTATTCCCTATATTTAGGTGTTCTAACTCATATTCCAGTAGGCTATCCCCAGCCAAAATAGCCGTAGCAGTTTTTTATAGACCACAGGACCCTGTTGATTACCTGGGGTCGATTGTGATAGGAGTCTGAAATATCTCTTTAGGATATCTACATCCAGCAATATAGGTATGTAAATCAACCTGTCTTCACTCTGTGTTGTTTTTGAGATGGTGCACAAATTATTATACCATTACAGTTATTTAATTGTTATTTGCGATTTATGTAGCTAATAAAGTAGATGGGTATGTTCACACCTTTTTTATGTGCTGAACTAAAGGGGACACTAAAAATACATATTGGTGTCCGCACAGTAATTCCTCATATGTTCGTTTTCTCACTTTACCTCTCTTTCTCTCCCAGGTTGCTATGGTAACCTGGATACAGGGCATCACTCTGCAAATGGCGGGGTGTGTCTTCATGCAACGAAGAAATGGAGGGAATGTGCCGCCTTCACTACAGGTGAAGTCCATGTTACAGGGATTCTGCACGACAAGCCTCAAAACAACTAATGAAAAGAATTTATATTGCGTTTGGTTTTAAAACTAAACCAATTTGGTTCATGTTTAGATGAGTAGATGGCACTTTGGGCATTATTTTGTGAATTAAATTATTTTATAGTGTTTGTTTGGTTCTGTATTATTGACTTCCTTCAACATAGAAACAGCATAATGCATATCTTTACAAGTAAAATAATGTAGAGTAATAACATTTTGGTTAGTGAGTCACCTGCGACATAAGTGTAAAATGTGAATGTAATGCAGCATTTTGGAGGGAATGAAAATTACAAGGTGAGAATACTGTAATATAAATGAACCTTCCCACTGGCCCGTTGATTTGAAAAAGCGGTAAGAATTACACTGCAGAAAAAGGTAATCTGAGCTGTAGGTTTAGGCCTGCTCATGGGTTTCAACAAATGAGTCCTTGTTTGAAAGATTTTGTGAGGACCCTTAACCGATATAAAAATAAGATATTTTGAATAGTGTTATTTCTATAACAGGGCTGTTACCATGCAAAATCCTTCAAATTAGGAACGAATCCATATGCATGAAAGCCATCAATATACACAATTCACTGTAAACATTTTGATAATTGGGTTGAAAAATTTTAGAATAATACATAACTGCAATTTTAAGGACAAGCATTTCAATTGGCTTTTCAATCTTTTAAAGAAATTATACAAATTGGTCCCTAATTAAATAAAACATGGGCCTTGAAGTTAGAACATGGCCACAACAGGTATAATGTAAATATCTGCTTAGTGTCATTTATTTAAGATGGAATCTATTTTGCAGTGGAGATGCAGTCATTGCAATTGGCTAATTGTGGTCATTACTATTGAGATTTCGATAGTTTGTAAGGCAAAGGTCTCAGCAATTGTAATCCTAGTCTCTGAACATGCTCGTTTAAACACTTAGTAAAAAACAAAACATTCTATTCTGTTATAGTTCTTGTGTCATGTTTTTAAAAATTTCAATGTAACTAGCAGTTAAAATAAAATGTAGTTTGGATTTGTATTGTTCAAGCTTTGAAAATGTAGGTGCCTAGTACCATATAAAGTCTGCCAAATAATGATGTAGTTTGAGAACAGGGAGTTTTAGGACCACTTGCTTTTGAGGGCATATTTGATCACTATGGGTTATCTTAAAACTCCACGAATTTGTCTGTGGTAATTTATATTCTGATTGAGATCACTTTTATAAAGTCATTCCTCAAAGTTGTTGCTTTTAACAAGTAAAATTTCATTCCTTTGTAGGCTTGCTTATGGACATCGTGCTGGCCAGGATTTTTTATATTTTCTAATAAATTTATATTTTTATATTATGATCGTTGTTTGGAGTTTGTTTTGTTGCATGCTCCAATGTGTGCCTGGCAAAAATGATATATTGTTTATATCAACCGAAAGTCATGAGGATGAAACCTCCATTATTAGTTTATGGTGGAAAGAAGAGGCAAATGTGATAGTTCGCTTAAATGTGCTATTTACGATACCTTGTGACTTTTTTATCATTTAAGTTAACTCATGCATTCAGTGTGGACACCACGCAGGGACTAATTGTGATAACAATTAGTCCCTGCTTGGTTTCCGTATTGAATTTTCTTTTTAAATATGTGTTTTCTTACTGCACTATGAATGAATTCGAAGACAGAAACCACGCTTTCTTCAAAACGAAACTGCGTTTCCCCCTGCCATGAAAGCGCCACGGCCACAGCCAATCAGCAAGCAAGTGGGGGCGGTGAATCTTTTAACACAACCAATCAACGCTTGACACGTCTTACACGACGAGCGAGCAAAAGGCCCGCCCTAACGTCTTTCATTGAAGAAGAAGAGAGGGACCATCTCCGTCCGTCGCTTTCAGGCAAAATTCAGACATGTCGTCGAAACTTTGTAAGCTTTTTGTTGGCGGTCTGAACGTTCAGACTGACAATAAAGGCCTCCGGGAGTACTTCCAGCAGTATGGGAACCTTACGGACTGTGTTGTGGTTATGAACCAGAATCTAGGCCGTTCCCGGTGCTTCGGCTTTATAACCTTCTCTACGCCGGAGGAGGCCGACGCAGCAATGGCGGTGAAGCCACATGTCGTCGATGGAAACACCGTTGAGCTGAAGAGGGCCATTGCACGGGAGGATACAAACAACCCTGATATTCACGCTAACGTCAAGAAAGTCTTCGTCGGTGGGCTCAAAGACCATATTGAGTGTGAACATTTGACCCAGTATTTCGCACAGTTCGGCACGGTTGAGAAGGCCGAGATCATCTCTGACAAGCAAACCGGTAAGAAGCGAGGTTTCGGCTTTGTTTACTTCTGCGACTGCGATTCCGCCACGAAAGCTGCAATCCCCAAGTTCCATGAAATCGAAGGTCACAAAGTGGAAGTGAAGAAGGCCCAGACCAAGCAGGAGTTGGCTACTAAGACAAGAGGCCGGGGAAAAGGAGGGATGCAGAACTATGGCGGCGGCAGAGCGGGTGGTGGCTACGGCGGCTACGGCCCAGGCTATGGCGGTGGATACGGCGATGGCTACGGTTACGGCGGAGGATACGGAGGGGCCGGGGGCTACGATGGATACGGTGGTTACGGTGAATACGATAATCACATGGGAGGCGGATACAGCAACGGGGACTTTGGGGACGGCTATGGACAGCAGGCCTCCGGCTATGGTCCCATGAAGGGGGGCAATTATTCCTACAGGAGTGCGGCTCCGTACAACAGAGGTGGTGGCCCTGTTGGGGGTTACGGCAGGGGGGCTGGGTTTGGTGGCGGTTATTAAAAATGATTTTGTTATGTGTTTTTTGGGGGGATTCATTAGACGACGAACTGAAATCACACACATCAGGTGGGGTGACGGGGTCTTTCCTTCTGCAGAGGGGAGACCATCACCCACACTGAATGAATGACTGTCCTCTGAATCCTTGGAGCCCCCACCTGGACACCATCTGTCCTCCTATTCCACACATTATGGACTTTATTACTAAGAATTGTGTATTATTATGTCCTATTTTGTGTTGTGTTGGGGAAAGAATTACTTTGAAACCATTTGTAAAGCCGTAAATCAGTCACTGCTTCTCAACTTAGCACTGGGTTTGTTGAGCCACAAACCAGCTTGATCTGTTAAATGTTGCATCATGAACTCAGGGTTATTAAGTAAAGTTGGTGGCAGTGTCTGGCATTGTGGGACATGATTGTGTTAATTTGAAAACTTTGTGAATCTTCACTCATGTAAATTTATTTTGTCTCTTTACCGTCCCATTGCAGACTATTGTTTAGATTGTTAATACAACATGTTCAGTTCACATTCTGTTTTATTCTGCTTTTATTAAAGTTTTTAATGTTTTCAATTGAATTTTGTTATTTATGTGTCCTTGTGTCAAAATACAACGCCAGCAACCAGTCTTGCACTGGAAGGAGCTGTAAAGGCATTTCAGGGCTTCCATCAGACTCAGGAACACGTTTAGCCTGCTTCTAATATTCTCCAATAGTCTAATATACAGTTATGTTTTTATAGTGTCAGGATGGCTTGACACATGGCTGGATATTTAGATTTTGAAAGCAAAGTAAGAAGGATGGACGAGGAAAGTGGTAGAGAAATACAAGTTCTCGAATCGGGATCAAAGCAAGATTTTTGGAAGAACGTGATTAGTGAATACTTTTTATGAACATGAATGCACCCTTTAGGCCCTGGAAGTGACTCATGACACCAACACACAAACACACTCAAACACAAACACACACACACACACACACACACACACACTGGCGTCCTCGCTGGTTTCCTCTATGGTTTCTGCAGTGGGAGCAGACTCCGAGAGGATGGACGATGATGGTGGGACTGTGGGGTGAGTTGGCTTAGCTTTACTCCGTGGATTTATTAATAACACAACGTAAAGTGTGTTTTAACGACACGCTGGATTTGTAACCACATTATTCCAAGAGTTAACGTAAATCAAACGAACCCGACTGGCGTGCTCTCCTAGTTAGCGAGACCAGCTAATGCTAGCTTCATGTGCGGCTCAGCTGATGCACTAAGTTGTTTTTTGAGCTCCAGTTTAGCGTAGAATACATAGGCTCTATATTTTTACAACTGTTGCTATGCTCATTACATTGAACAAACTCTACATGATGAAGCATAACATCTAAAACCTTGTCCGTAACATAACTAACATAAATCAAAACCGCTGCTAAAATGTTAACAGTTAACTAAACGTTAGCATTGCTAAAAGCTAGCCGGCCAATTTAACTTTAACTAAGACAATCAAAATACACCACTCAAGTGAATAATGAACTCTTACTTCACCGCCTCGTTTTATGCCTCGTCTTTATCGCACAAAATCGCTTAAGTTAAAGTAAAGTGAATAAAATAGAAACTGTGTATGATATCTACATCTATACTTTGCACTGCTATTGTGATTTAGTGACATGGGGCTTCAGTCTAACCCCGGGCTTAGTTTTACATACTTTCTTGACCAGTCTGGAGGCCTCCCAGCGTCCAGCCTGCAACACAGATTCAGAAGAGGACATGATAAGTGGTGGGATGCACACTTTCAACCAGACTCATATGAGGAAAGCCTTCCATCTAATGAACGACCTGAGAAGGTTTGTTTGCTGTTGTTAAATCATAGTTGTACTATGTGGCCTTTGGTTACCACTCAGCAGTCTTCAATTTCACTATGTAACTTGTTTCTGTATCTACAATATTTTGGCCAGTAAAAAGCAGCTGTGTGATGTTCAGCTTATGGCAGGAGGCACTGAAGTCCCGGCGCATCGGGTGGTCCTGGCGTCTTGCAGCCCCTACTTTTGTGCCATGTTCACAGGTACAGGTGCTGAACTCTGGCACGTCATATGTATGCCCACTGTAGGTTCTTCACTCTGTCTATGTCTGCAGGTGATATGAGTGAGAGCAAGGCACACCAG
The DNA here is from genome assembly GCF_009829125.3 of Periophthalmus magnuspinnatus. NCBI lineage: Eukaryota > Metazoa > Chordata > Actinopteri > Gobiiformes > Gobiidae > Periophthalmus > Periophthalmus magnuspinnatus. The sequence goes on along the minus strand of NC_047135.1, from coordinate 30,704,368 downwards.
GTGGAGATCCGAGAGGTAGATGGATTGACCCTACAAAAACTAATTGACTACATATATACTGCCGAAATTGAGATTACAGAAGACAATGTTCAGGTATCTCACAATATATATATATTTTTTAATTGTTTGTCACTAGTTTTTTGTCGAATGCTTTCAAAATGCAACACAAAACACTCAGTACAACAATCATAATGCTAAAAGCAGTATATTTTTGTAAAGTGAATATGAAGTCATATTAAATTGGTATTTGTTTAAGAGATGACCTAAGCTATGGTGAGTTTTGTCATTTAAGAACGCATCAACATGAACCTTATAATGGAGCTTAAGGGAGAACACTTCCTCTGATTATTAGTTCAGGAAATGTGCATGAAGAGAGGCAGGAAATCCTCCCACTGTTCATGGAGGGTACGTTCAATTGAGAAACATAATATGCTACACTTTGCACTTTTTTAACAGTAATTTGAATTTTTTTAAATAGATTTTTTTTTAATTTCAGTGATAGTTCAACTAAAACGTCAACTAGTACATGAAGGTGTAGTTTTGAACTTTTGTAGTAAAACTAGTGGCCACAAGGTGATGCTGTGTATAACCACTTGTTGAGATCATAAGATGTATCAAAGTTGCTGTAAATTATAAAACACTATGAACAAGTTAAGCTGTAATGTATCATCTGTGATTGTAGGGATGTGACGATCTTGTGAGATAAAATTGCCACTAGATTGTGCACACATACGGAAAATTATCTTGTGAGATTTTTTTTCCCCATGTGTTAACGTTTTCTTAGGGTTAACTTTGCTGAATTTGAACTCTTGAGAAGCTGTAGCTCTAAATAGCAATGGTACAATTACAGTGTCTTGTTTCGTTATTGTGGACCCAATCTCGTGTATCTTGTCCCATCCCTATAGTGACTGTATAGTACCGGTATTATATTGTGTTTATGAAATGCCTTTGTTCTTTAGGTGTTGCTACCAGCTGCCAGTCTGCTGCAGCTCATGGATGTACGGCAGGTTTGTTGTGAGTTTCTTCAGTCACAGCTCCATCCTTCTAACTGCCTGGGCATAAGAGCCTTTGCTGACCTGCATACATGCACACAACTTTTGAATCAGGCCCATGCATATGCTGGTAAGTTCACATCATTAAACAATCATAGATTTGATTTTGTTATTGCATCTTATTAGCTTATTATATTATCTCTTCTAATACTGTATTTTTCTGTCTACTAGAGCAGCATTTCTCTGAAGTTGTGCAAGGAGAAGAGTTTTTGAGTCTGTCTTTGCAGCAGGTCTGCAGCCTCATCTCCAGTGATAAACTAACTGTCTCTACCGAGGAGAAGTTTGACAACTCAACATTTTTTGTGTGTGTTTTGTTGTTTTGCTTAAGGACCAAAGATAGCACTGTGTTAGAACTAGGGTCATTAATCTGTCTGGAGTTAAATTAATTTTTTTTTTAAAACCCACCTGCTGGGTCATTTTAACCAAATTAACATTTTTGTTGCCCTTGTAGCCAGTAAAAGATGCTTAAGTGTGAACAATATTAACATAAATATATTATTTCAGTTCTAAGATAGGGTGTGGTGTCTTCCCTGGATTTAGTGGAGTAAAGTGTATCACCTTTTTGTTTATGGTGATTTCTTATTGGCACCCTGGGTGGAAATGCATTAGACATGTAATGATTTGTTTGGTATGTTCTTTCCCGCCCTCAGCAGCATTGGAAAGTGACTATGCTATCCTACTGTTGAAGGTGCATACACTTTTGTGAAGTCTGAAATGTAGTCTTTCTGTCTTCTAGGTTTTTGAGGCAATGATATCCTGGATAAAATATGATAAACCATCTCGTCTTGAGTATATGTCAAAACTCATGGAGCATGTCAGACTCCCACTCCTTTCAAGGGATTATCTTGTTCAGGTAAACGGTTTTAGTTGCACAAAAAATCAGGGTAAAATACAGGTTTAGTTTTCCATAAACAAGAACAATGTTATGTTACACCTAACAGCAAACGGAAATGAATGTATGTATGTATAAATGTATGTTGCAGATTGTGGAGGAAGAGGCACTGATAAAAAACAACAACACATGTAAAGATTTTCTTATAGAAGCGATGAAATATCATTTGCTGCCCGCAGACCAACGGCACCTCATTAAGACAGACAGGACCCGACCACGAACTCCAATCAGCATTCCCAAGGTACACAGAAGTGCACTTAATCAGAACCAAGGCAAAACAACATGGTTAAATCCAGCGTTTTATTAGGTAATGATTGTAGTTGGTGGGCAATCACCAAAAGCCATCCGCAGTGTTGAATGCTACGATTTTCAAGAGGACAGATGGTATCAGGTTGCTGACCTACCATCTAGACGTTGTAGAGCAGGTACACATTTGAGTTTCTTTAAATAAGCATAATCAAATACTAACCAGTTTGTTGTGTGCATGCAGGTGTAATTTCTATGGCAGGTCGGGTTTATGCGGTTGGGGGCTTCAACAGCTCTCTGAGGGAAAGAACTGTTGATGTCTATGATGGAGCTCTGGATCAGTGGAGTGCCGTGGCCAGCATGCAGGAGAGGCGCAGTACACTGGGGGCTGCTGTACTGGAGATTTGCTGTATGCAGTGGGAGGCTTCAATGGAAGCATAGGTGCCATAGTAGAACAACACAATTCATTTTTAGATATCACATAAACGACAATGATTTTGCTTTACCGATATTCCTGTATTTTTAGGACTTTCCACTGTTGAGGCTTACAGCTACAAAACTAACACATGGTTCTATGTAGCCTCTATGAACACCAGGCGCAGCAGTGTCGGTGTTGGAGTGGTGGATGGTAAGACCTGATAGTGCTTTCTGTTGCATTGGTTTCAGTGACTCATGTGCTGTTTGTGTTCCAGGTAAGCTGTATGCTGTAGGAGGGTATGACGGTGCATCACGCCAGTGTCTCAGCACAGTAGAAGAATATGATCCCGTGACTGACCAATGGTGTTATGTGGCAGACATGAGCACAAGGCGCAGTGGAGCAGGTATCACAGCCCTTTCAACGTCATCAGAATACTCTCATTAAAGTTTCGCCTCCTGGCTTCACACTGTGATCCTTTATTCAGGTGTGGGTGTGTTGGGTGGTCAGCTGTATGCAGCAGGTGGACATGATGGTCCTTTGGTCAGGAAGAGTGTGGAGGTGTATGACCCACAGACTAACACATGGAGGCTGGTCTGTGACATGAACATGTGCAGGCGAAACGCAGGTTAAAAAGCTGCATACAGGTTGTTGACTAGAAAAGTTGATGAATGATGTTTTTTATTGGAAAATGGTTGTGATTCCAGGTGTGTGTGCCATTAACGGGCATCTCTATGTGATTGGGGGAGACGATGGTTCCTGCAACCTCTCCTCGGTAGAGTTTTACAACCCAGCAACCGATAAATGGAGTCTCATTCCTACTAATATGAGCAATGGACGCAGCTATGCAGGTTTGTCAAGAGCACTGAGAATAGCAGCTTTTTTGTATTTGTTGAAAAATGTTACGTAATTATGTGTTTATTTTTGTAGGAGTTGCTGTCATTGAAAAGTGTGTATGACCAATTCCTGGTGGTTTACTCTGTTATTGACATTTAATGAAATCTGAGGCTCAACAAATAGACAAAAACACTTTACTGGATGTGATGCCTCCAACAGGAGTCTTTGGCACTGTTTTTCAACATGTTATATTGGAGGAATCCTGAAAACATTGCACTACATTACAAGCAATAGCCACTGAAAAGCAGGGTCCTTAAGAACTATGACTTCAGCTGCTAAGCACAAAACAAGCATCTGCTAAAAGCATATTGTTTAAGGAATATGGGCCAAATGCAAAGTACAAGTATCTGTACTGTCAGAGTACTCCGCTTGGGACCTGGCCTACTTTCTGCATCTGGAGCCATGGGACAATATTACTGTACCTGAGTGTGACAAGTGCCAGGACTCGTCAGTGTGCCATGGGAGACAGACCTCAACATTGCATTGTGTGATGGAGCCAACGTTTAAGTGTGCAGACTGGACTAAGCAAGGCAGCTTTGCAAACAAACAACAAACTTAATTTGGAAAATGACAGAATGTATAAAACCTCTTCAATTAAGTGAAATATTATCACATATATTTTTTCAATCTCATAAGAAGCCTGAGGTCTGCTGCTATCATAGTTTTGTAAGGAATACACTACTGATGCACTAACCGATCCTGACCTGTCCCTGGGCCAACTCTGTTTCCTGCTGATACAGGTTTTAAAGCACCACTTTTTGGATTTTATTCTTGTAATTGTAAGTGGCTGTGGCTACAAGCTAACCAAAATCTGATTTAAATATGTTTTTAAGGAAAAGAAATCAGATATTAAAGAACATGCAAAACTGCACAACTTGATGTGAGTAATTGTGATCGGGACCGTGATTAGAAAGAAATAAGATGATTTAGCTGTTTACATTTCCTTTTGATCATCTTTTAGCTCTAATCTGATAATAATCAGATTTTGAGCTTGCATGTAACCAAAGCCAGTGTCAGTGACAAACTGTTACATTACAATTATGTTGAGTGGAGCCTGCTAAATGCACTGTAGTACCTTAAGTATATTTTGCAAAAGTTGTGGGATAAAATGTTATATTTATTGTGTTTAGAGGCAAATTATTCTCAAAGAATTAAATCATTTCATAATTTTATGGTAAATTATGTAATTACATTATTTTTTCTTGTAACTGAAAAATGTTAACTACTTTAAATTGTGTCTGTGCAAAGCTATATATGATGATACTTTTAAAACCTTTTGCAACAGCTGGCCTCCACATCTGCTGTCATTGTATGTATTAACTATTTCAGCATCGTCTAATTTATGTTTCTATGTGTTACTAAGTGAGAAGCCCAAATCCAAATAACTGCTCAAGTGCACTGATGCATTATTGTATGTCAATGTATAGAATTCACTTAATATCATATTTTCTTAAAGCCCGAACTTATAATACATGCAATTGTATCCCATGTTCTTTCCAAATAGGCTGATGGCAAAATCAGAAATGTTCACCTAAGTAGGGCCAGAGTGTTAGTCGACTCATTGACATCCATGTTTTTATGTTAAAATACGTGAATATATCTGAGAAGGATGCCACTTATTTTAGGCACAAGTAAAAAACAGGCATCTGCCAGTGCCTTTTTTTTTTTTTTTTTTTTTAAACAAGATATACAGCCTATGGTCAATACAAACTGCTTCAAGTTTAGTTCAGATAATAAGACCATGCACACACATAGGCCTATTTTGTAACAAATGATGAAACTGCCAATTAGGATTAATTCATATTCTTGATCTAGAATTGGTAAGCTTTCAAACATTAAGTTTGCTGTGTTACATAGGCAAATGGATATAAAATGGCCATTCTGGGGACATTCTCCTCCCACAAATGGTTCCATATGTCCCAGTTTTATTAAAATAATTCACCCTACGTGATTAGAAAACTCCATTAAATATTTATCTTTAGATTAAAACAACAATTGCCTATAAATTAAAGAGATCACTTAAAAAGTTAAAACTTCTATTTGTGAAGAATTCTGAGTTACATTTTCTCCTATCAAGCATTTTGTTAAACAAGAAACAGTTCATTATGTACTTCCATAAGAAACATCCAAAATGAAAGTTCACAAATGTTGAACTCAATTTTGAACTAGACTACAGAACTTGAAGAACTTGAGCAAGTTCACTTTGAGCTCATGTGATGAGACAGATGTGTAAAAACACGTGTGGAGAAGCCAGTGAAGAAGCTGATGGCCGACACTGCCCCTAACATGCAGCATGTGTTGGTCTTGCAGACGCCTGGGTAACTGCCCCTTCCTGACTGGCTGCTTGGGTCAGTATATTCTGATACATCACAGTGTCCAGCTCAGTGTGAGAGCATGCAAAATTTGGTTTTAGAAGTTATTCAACAGTATTCTTAAGTGTAGCATAAAAAAGAAAATACATGAAGAAAATGTCTTTCAATGTGTACTTCATACCCCGGGCACAAGGTGGCGACATGTACTTCATAATTACAGCCTGTGTTCAGTTTAAGAGGCGGGCCACAAATATAACAAACTGTTCCATATGCAGTTTTTAAACCAACAGTAATTCGAGGAAAAAATGCGAAGAATGAATTCAGCCGTTTGAGAATGGTATCTATCTAGACCTACGTTTTGAACACCTAGCATAGCCTTCAGGAGCAGAACGAGAGCAACACTGTGGAATGTTAGCGTCAGTGGCTAAAGCTACGCGCTAACAGTGGCTAACAGCGGCTAACAGCGGCTAACAGCTGGCACCCCGGAAGGCCGCTGCTTCGCCGGGTGGGGATTTAACTTTCTCTCAGCAGCACGTCTGGATTAAAGCAACGTCCAGTCCTGAGCGCTATGTGTTATTACAAACCGCTATTTGTGTAGTATTGGTCAGAATGGATTCGTCTGTGGGCTTTGGGATAAGCGACGAAGTATGCCTTGCAATATCCTTTTTATAATAAGCCATATGTAACTATCCTGATCTCCTTGGCTAATGTTAGCATGATAGCAGGTAAATAGTGTTGTTGGCAGATGTTATCCTTGTGATTGATTTGAGTATTGTGTAATACCACAAGTGCATAGCATTCATTTATTCTCTCAGTATGGGTTGAACCAAACACGTTAGACTTACAGGCACACAGGTGTCTTTATGTTTATGTGTGTGAATTATATTAATGCCACTTAATGACTTTTTTTTATTTTTTTATATTTGCCATATTCTGGAATTTTCTGAATAGTCTTCTCTTTCTGCATGGTTTTGGCCGTGTACGTCTTCAATCATACTTACAGCTTAACATTTGCATGTACAATATTCATTCCATTGCTTCACATGAAAGTAACCTGGTTTGAAGGTCTGCACACATCCCCATATCTGTCATATTGTTCCTTGATCACATTGCTCACACGGTGAGAGGTCATGAGTTGAGGTCAGGCCTGAGGGAACCCAGACTATTGTCTCTCATTGAGCGCTGTGGTCACTTTTTGTAAGTATCACTCAGTTTCACATACACAGACTTCATATAGGTGTTGTGAGTGCAATGTAAAGAATATTTTATAAATAACACATTTTATTAATTACTAATAGGGTAGTAACTGCTGTGCCTTGCTTTGCATTAAGATTTCAGTGTTGTTTAGTTTCAGAGAGGTGCACTCTAGGTTGCATTAAAACACCATTATATCCACTACCAAGTTTCTCTCTGCCATTTATTCAGAATTCTCCACTAGACCCTGGCCCATAATTAGACTCACATGGATGCACAAGGCCGTGCTTAGCTAACTATGTTAAAGCCACGCTGCCCTCAGGAGTCAAGTTTACATAGAAGAAACCAGGTGGCAGCCGTTACGGTTTGCAATCCTTATGGAAAACATATACAGTATGGTCTCTTAATTTCTTGTAATTGTGACAAAGCCAGGCTGTCACAAGCTGGTGGTGTGTCAGTGCTTGATTGACAGCAGTCACTCTTCTTAGTAGTGTTCTTAAACTGTGTGTGATTTGTGTAATTGCTAAACACACTTTGTTGCATAATCCTTTTGCTACTTAGCAAAAAATGTAAACTGTAGAACTGGTAGTTGTGAGAGTCTGTGAAAGAATCAAGTATAAGGAACTTTCTGCTACATTTGGATTTGGAAGAGCTGAATCATTTTCCTGTTTCCAACTGTTATCACACTTTGCTGAGCATCCTGCACAGAGCAGAGCTCTTGTTAAAATATGGCTTTGCCCACACACATCACAGTTTTGTTCATAGTAGAGCTTCAGCAGTTCTCTTAAACATATGTATGTGCATGTAAAATTAACTTCTTTTGTCAGCTCATTTTGCAGTTAATATTGTAACCAGTTTAATACTTGTTGCATGTTTTTGCCATATTTATTTCACCGCAAACTGCTTCTTTAAGATGCACGGATTTCTGATTTTCTGATAGATTGCTCTGACACCTTGGATATTTTTCTTCCCCTATGCATTATATTAGGGACTGCTTTTTTTACTTTGCTTCTTGTGCCTCTTTCATTCAGATTGTGTGTGTTGGCCACTCCTGACGCTGTTGTCTCTCGACCTGTAGCCCAGCTTTCAATACCTGTCAATGCCAATTTTGAGTTTCTTCGAGGTAGGTGGTTTTAAGATATAATATTATTGTATTTTTTTATTTGACAATCTATTCCATTATATTCAGAATTATATGAAACAAAAATAGACATGGCAATAGTAGATATGACATTGGCTCAATATTTGTCCAATATTTGTCACAATAAATAAAGATTACAGTTAGAGATTGACCGATGTATTTGTTGGCTGATCTACCAGACTTATATTTACACTTTTTACTGTATCGGCTATCAACCTTAAGTCTCCACCAGTGGCAAATGTTTCGTTTTGGTTGATCTGCAGCCTAAAGAATATACTTAGTTTTATTTGAACACTTCTGTGCAAAGTGATAACTGCAGAAAACGTGACTACACAGATCTGTTATAGGTTTGTGGTAAAAAAGGGGCTGTTGGTGAGTTTGTAATAAATTTAAATTACATAAGTTGGGGAAAATAGTAAAAATTGGCCCCACATATTGGCCCAAAAATATTGTATTTGAGTTTACCAGCCATCAGTTGCTCTGGATTCTAAACAACTGGCATCAGCCATGAAAAAAAACATTTTGGGCAATCTCTAACTACGTCGTAGCACTTGTCAAGGTTGTAAAGACCATTATTTTTAATCATTATTAAATCATGTTCTCCTGTTTCTCTTTTCAGAAGCTGAGGAGGCTCTTCTAATTGACTTTTCTGCAAATTGTAAGCACTCATTTTTGTCCTTGTCTGTGTTTTTGTGCCCTTATTGTCTGAAACCTGTGGCTGAATGACAATGAAACTGCTTTATTATAAATCATACAGACCAAGCACTCACCCTTTTGTTAATAATCACCATTAACAGATGAACAAGTTTTGCCTTTAGGCAAATGTCTCCCTCTGTATGCGGCAGCAGGCGGTAGTCATGAGTTACCATGGCCTTCTATAGGAATGTCCTAGGGCTGATGTGGATCTATGCTTTGCTTCTAGTCTCTTTTTTCAGTATAACCAAATGCGTGTAACCTATCTGTGTCTTATGTGCCTGCAAAGCCTTTGTACGAGTACGAGTCAAAGGAGACAAGAGCCCTGAACTGCTTTTAGAATTTCAGGACGATGAACGTACCCAGCTCTTTCTTACGCAAGTGAAGAGTGCTCAGGAGCAAGGTAAGATTGTCTGTCTGCATTCTCAGTCATTCAATAACCCATGTAACTTGATCTTAAGATCCTTTTTTAAATAAATCACTCATAAATACATTTTTTTGAAAGTATTTTATTTTATTTTTTTAGTTCAATCTAAAGTTGTAAAACCGGAAGTGATGGAGCCGCTAGCACCAGCTGCCCCGAGAGGTCCTGTGCCTATTCCTCCTCAAAGAGGAAGTAAGGTTTCAAATGCGAGCTCTGGAGTTGGCCCTCCAAGAAAGAACAGTTCTCTGCCCAACCTCAACAACTCTTCAGCTCAACAGAAAAAAACAGGTTTGTTTGAATATATGGCTTCTAAACAAAACACGCTCATTATTTTACACTTTTGTTTTCACATTATCAGATCCTGTTCACGCACTTGCCTCAGACTTTGGTTTTGACAGCAACATTAACCACACTCTTAAGGTAGAAGAAAAGAAGAACCAGCAGAATCGTTTGGTAGCCACCAGAGACCCTCCCCCTGTTCCTCCTCTCCCTCCTCGCAAGGCCTTCTCTCCATCCAACCCTCTCCCTCCGCTACCCGTCACCAAGGACAGAGCCGCCTCGTTACAGACTAAAGAATTTTACGCAAACACCAGACCAGAGTAAGCAAAAAGCTAATCAAATAAATACACGTGACTCTAAAAAAGAAACAAAAAACTAACAACCCTTTTCATAAATCTATGTCAAGCTTTGACCGTGTGGACAGATCACCCTCTTGGTCTGACAGTCCGACCACTAACAGCATGAGACAGGCCATGTTCTCGAGTCAGGCAGGGCAACGCGAATACGTCATCAAACACAGGCTGATCAAAAAAGAAAAGGAGTATGTGGATTTCAAAAACTTCAGGTAAGACTGTTCTATACTCTGTTTTATGTTTTCACTTGATTATAACAATAATTGTGTTTTCATTAGATTCTTTACAGGTACATGGAACGTCAATGGCCAGTCTCCAGACAGCAGTTTAGAGGCATGGCTCTGCTGTGATCCAGATCCTCCCGATGTCTATGCACTTGGGTTAGTAATTTGTTAAGCCAAGTAGTTTTTTTTCTACATAGTTCATTTTTTTGTCTTTTGATTTTAGTTTTCAGGAACTTGACCTTAGCACTGAAGCTTTCTTCTACATGGATTCCTCTAAAGAACAGCTGTGGTTGGATGCTGTGGAGAGGAGTTTACATACCAAAGGAAAATATAGAAGGGTACAAAATTCACAAAATTACCAACTCTCCTATTCAGTGACAAAATATTAGTTTCGGCATTATGATTAATTGTCTTCTCCACAGGTTCGAGTGATTAGGCTTGTAGGAATGATGCTGGTTGTGTTTGTTAAAAAGTCCCATTTAAATCAAATCAAAGAAGTTGCTGCTGAACATGTGGGCACAGGAATTATGGGAAAAATGGTAGGTATCAGTTGCTTCATGAATGCTTTTTATCCAAAGATATTATAGACTGATTCATTCCTTTTTTCAGGGGAATAAAGGGGGTGTTGCCATAAGGTTTGTTTTCCACAATACAAGCTTCTGCTTTGTGAATTCACATTTAGCAGCACACGTGGAAGACTTTGAACGGCGCAACCAGGACTACAAAGACATATGTGCACGCATGACCTTCCACTTACTAGAGCATCCCCCACTAAATATTGTGAAGCACGAGTGAGTTCTGTAGGATTCTTTGATCAAGGAGGATATTAAGTATTAACTGAAAAATGGCACTCGATGGCTCAATTTCATTCTGAACGTTTTATTCTTTTCTGTTTAGTGTTGTTATCTGGCTTGGGGATTTGAACTATCGTCTATTTATGTATGATGCATCTGAAGTGAAACGGCTTATATCTCAAAAGCAATTAAAAACACTCCAGGAAGTTGATCAGGTGAGGGATTGCATCAATGAAAGAAATATTTTGGTTGCAAGTATGTAACAGGAGAATTCATTTGTGTCAATTCATTTCCAGTTAAATATCCAGCGATCAACCAAAAGAGCCTTCACTGACTTTGTGGAGGGAGAGATCAATTTTCTTCCTACCTATAAGTATGACCCAAAGACAGATCGTTGGGACTCAAGGTAAAAAAAAAAAAAAAAAAAAAAAAAAAGGTTGATGTTTGAATCTCACTTATTGCCAACAAGGATTTCATAAACTACAGTAGAAGGACTCTGCACTGACATGAGCTCAGCAGAGGTGTATGTGTTACTAATGGCTGACCTCTTGTTGATTTTCCACAGTGGGAAGTGCCGTGTCCCGGCCTGGTGTGACAGGATCCTGTGGAGGGGCACCAGTGTCAGGCAGCTTGAATACAGGAGTCACATGGAACTGAAGACAAGTGACCATAAACCTGTCAGCTCTCTCTTCGAAATTGGAGTAAGGAGTTATTCAATCAAATGAAATAGTCCCAAATATGGCTTCAATCTAAGGCCTGTAGTGTTTGTATTTTTATTGTTAATGCAAATATTATTGTATGAAACAGGTCAAAGTAGTACATGACCAGCGCTACAAAAAGGTGTTTGAGGAGATTGTTCGAGAAATGGACAGAATGGAGAATGACTTCCTCCCGTCTGTGTCCCTGAGCAGAAGAGAAGTATGAAACCCTATGTACAAGTTAAGCAACATATTTTACATGCATTAATGAACAGTATTTTTAACACTGCTTCCACTCTAAATCCCACAGTTTACATTTGAGAACGTGAAATTTCGACAGCTTCAGAGGGAACGCTTTCTGATAACCAACGATGGACAGGTCCCTTGTCATTTTACTTTCATCCCTAAGCTCAATGACTCTCAGTACTGCAAAAACTGGCTCCGGGCTGAACCCAGTGATGGACTGTTGGATCCCAGTAAGTTGTTTTTTATGTTTTCCACCATAATTTGTGTAATAAACAAATATTTTCTAGTATTGTTGCCTTACATTTGAACTTTATCCAAGCAAGCAAGCACAGCAAAGTTGTTTTTTTTTATATATTGCACCTTTCACAGTTGAGGAAGTCACAAGTGCTTCACAACAAGAAGTTAAAACAAATAATAAAAATTATTATTACATACTTACAACAACAGTCACTACAACAATATGGCAGTCGTAGCAACCCCTAAAAAACTACAGGACCTAAAACACTTGACCAAACATGTGCATTTTGTGTTGGCATCAGTGGTGGAAAAAGTACTGGGAAATTCTAGTCATGTACAATTACTTGGCTAAAAATGTACTATTGTAAGTCAGTACTGTTGCCAAATTTATACTGAAGTAAAAGTGTAAAGTATGCATAAAAATGGCTGTTAAAGTACTTGTTACTTTTTTGAATGATTATAGCAAATTTTAAACTGCAATCCACATATAACAGAGCAATGTTTTTCTGTCTCTTTATATGTGTAGAAGGGACCAAAACATAACTAATTACACTTACATGGTGGGAATTATACTTAGTTATAAGCACATGTTCAAAAATCTACTCAAAAAGTACAATTACCTCCAAAATTCTAAGCAATTATGTATTTGTAATAAGTAAATTTCCACCCTTGGGCAATATAAAGATCGCGGGCTGCTAACATTATAAAAACTTTGAATCATAATGTCTGTTTTTGACCAGGTGAGACTCTAGAGATTTACTTGGAGGTGTACGTGAGTAAAGATTCAGTCACTCTGCTGAACTCTGGGGAGGACTCTATTGAGGACATTCTGGTGCTCCATCTGGACCGGGGAAAAGACTACTTCATCACTATCTCCGGCAACTACCTGCCCAGCTGCTTCGGGACCTCGCTGGAGACGCTGTGTCGAATGAAGAAGCCCATCCGAGAGATTCCTATCACTAAACTCATTGATCTGGTAAGAAAACTCAAAAATAAATCCATCATAAACAACAACTTGTGTGTGAAACCTCTAATAATTTATGAAGCTGCATGTTTGGTTAAAGTATTTCTCCAGTTGTTGTTAATCATGAGCTGGTATAAGTGAGGACCTGCTCACTTCAGGGAAACCCACTGGGCCTCAAAGACTCTAAAATGGGACAGCATATATTATCTTTCCGTATATATTTTTAGGTCTAGGCTATGTCGTCTTTAGGAACATGGAAGTTGCAGGGGCAGTAAGGCTTCTAAAGTTAGATATTATTACATACGTTGTTGTATATCTTTGCATACACTTGACACTTTCATTCTTAACCTTGCTTCTATAGGTCTTTTATGACTTGATGTGGCTTTTATTGATACTTGCAGCTGATGCCATCAATATTCTCTGAGGGTGTGATGCTAACTGAAGGTAGACTTTAATCTGAGCTTTGTTTTAACACAATCTGACCATAAAGAACTGACTTGGTTGGAACTACAACAGGTGAGATGATTTGTACTCTTAAACAAGTCTCTAGCTAGCATTAGCCAACAGTTTTTCCAGCTAGTCACTCTCACCTTTTTGTTGAAAATCAAACTCCTAAACTGGACCATGGACACTCATATTGATCAGACTCCTCAAAATGTGTTGTTTACTCCCTTTTGTATTTTTCTTGAATTTTCAGACTGTCCTAGAACTTTTTGGCAGTGTTTGTTAATGTGTGCATTGTGTCTCCTTGTTAAACGCTGAACATTCACCTATAGTGATACATGTAGAAATCCCAGTGTCATGTCACTGCAAAGTATCAATATCCAGCCTTTTATTCCTAGATTTCCTACTTTTCAATTTTCCGTTTTTGTAGTTTGAAGCTCTGAATTCTTTGTTTTAATGGCATCTTGCACTTTCACTTTTTCTACTTCTTATTTCCCTCCATCGCCTTTTCCTGGCTTGATCATTCATTTCTGACTGTCTGTGGTTGTGGGCTGACTTCTCTCAGGGTGAGGACAGCTACATGGACAAGGTAAAACATTAACCAAAGTTATAACTGCTTTATGGCATCATATATTACATTTGTTCATCTGGATCTTTTGTTGTTTGGTGAAGTCTGTTAATGTGTAATTACGGATGTATTGTTCAAGGGTAAATTTCTTGGTTCAAATTAAAGTATAATAAAAGTACCATATTTGCCGCACTATAAGGTGCACCTAAAAGCCTTTAATTTTCTCAAAAACCCACAGTGCGCCTTATAGTGCGGCAAATATGGTACTTTTATTATACTTTAATTTGAACCAAGAAATTTACCCTTGAACAATACATCCGTAATTACACATTAAGAGACTTCACCAAATAACAAAAGATCCAGATGAACAACTGTAATATATGATGCCATAAAGCAGTTATAAGTTTGGCAGTCTGCAGAGTGTATTTGACATTGTGCAGCTGCATTGGGTACATCTAATATGTGACACTTTCTTTAATTTTCACTACTAATATAAAATGTGTAGTTTGTCATAGCCCTAGTTACTTGATGCTCTCTAGGGCGTTTCAATATAATCAAAGAACACTGTATTTGTTTGGATCTCATTCCTCTGTCTGATGCACTAAAAGCCCAGGTTCTCTTTTGAGTTTGGAACTACTGTGAGAAGTGCCTCTCTTCTGCCCTTAATATTTCACAACATAATTGTGAAAGTCATGTCATGCAACAGAAAAGGTCATGTCATGCAACAGAAAAAGACATGTATATATTTAATTTATAACATTTTCAAATACTAACAAAATAATGTTATTGTATCAGGAAAAATCCAAGGTGAATTTTCTGATGATGGATGGAGGAAATGGAGAAGATCGGCCTCTGAATATTCCTAAAGAAATATGGATACTTGTCAACCACCTGTTTACAAAGTCATGTGATCAGGTAACAACGATTGTGGAAAATGTATTGGTTCAGGCATCTCAGCTAGAGCTTTGCCCACAGTTGCTGTTTGCTTTCCTGCTTTTTTTTCTTTTAAGTGGATTTCATAATCTGTTGATAAATTAATTAAGACGAAAATGTTGGCTTGTTAGTTTGTATTTAACTGGAATAAAAGGTGTTGGTGTTTTATGTTTTCTAGGAGGACCTTTTCCAGACGCCTGGTTTACAAGAGGAGCTACAGAATATCATTGACTGTTTAGACACAAGCATTCCAGACATTGTCCGTATCCTTATCATGAAGTTTAAGGTTATCGGCTCATTGTGCTTCACAAACTAGAGCAGAGGTCTGCAAACTTTTAACAGCAAAAGAGCCACATTGGCCCATTTCAAACCAAATGAAAGTCAGAACGAGTTATATGTTTTATTATACAAGTAACGAGACAATATGAGAAAAAATTTAAAAGAAGTAAGTCAACTGTTTGCAGCTATTAATGTTATAAAGAATATGTAACATTTGTATTTATGTAAATCTTGTGGAGTTATTTGAAGTGTTGTAGGGGTTCTGGGGGTTTTGAGCAAGTTATATGTAATTTCCTGCATTCTGGTGTATTTTATTTGTAATATCTACTCTACAAAATTATCATTCTTTCCAATTTTATGCATGGGGTTTGCCCAGACGAATAGTAAGAAAAAATATACATTTTATACATACATTAAAAATACTTTTTTTTTTAAATGTATAGAGTGAATACTCTTTGGTATGCTACAAACACTATCAAATAAAACTTAATAAATAAAGTATACCCCAATATTTATTTTCTCAATCAAAGTGCAAAGAGCCGTACTGGAGCCTTTAAAGAGCTGCATGTGGCTCTTTAGAGAGTGGTTGCAGACCCCTGAACTAGGGAATAATACATTTACATTTGTGTTTAATTCAGTTGTAATGTGTAAGGTGTGTATTGTAAAGTGGTGCATGGCTATTTTTGTATTTTTCTTTGACTCTGCCTGTAGCTGGTTGTAATCACTCAGTAGCTGAAGCACTGCTGATTTTCTTGGAGGCTTTACCAGAGCCAGTGGTTTGTTATGAACTCTACCAAAGATGCCTAGAGTGCTCGCATGACAGCCGGCTCTGCAAACAGGCAAGGACTAGTTGAAGTTTTTAGTCATATGATGGCTTAAATAATACACAATATAACATGATTTCTGTTTTACTTTTCAGTTGATATCTCAGTTGCCACGGGCTCACCGCAATGTGTTCCGCTACTTGATGGCTTTTCTGAAGGAGCTCCTCAAACACTCTCACAAAAACAACCTAACAGCCAATCTATTGGGTATGGAGTTATTGTACACCTGTGTTGGCTTGTATGTCAAGCTCTAACTATTCTTTTCACTGTCTAATGTTCTATTATTTCATGCTTCAGCTACACTCTTTGCCAGCCTCCTTATCCGGCCCCCTCCCAACTTCATGGCCAAGCAGACATCACCCGACCGTCAGAAAGCCATTGATTTTATCCTGGGTTTTCTTATGGCTGGAGAGGAGGATTGAAACTGCTGTGAAACATAATTTAATTTATCGCCTTCAACCAAAACAAGTACAGTTATTTTGCACCTGCCTTTCTTCAACTGTTAGCGGTACTTTCACCTATGTTTGACTTAAATAGTGGCATTTTGGTAACGAATTGTTCTTAAAGTTTACCTGCTGAGGCTGATTGTGCTGCTGGGAGCCTTGTGGGAGGTTTCAAACTGATGCCTATGCACTTTCAGAAGACTGAAAGGACCTGTGCCTCCAGACTAGAACTATTTTGGTTTTACATAAATACATTGTAAATAGTGAGTGGGTTGAGTGGGTAAACACTAGAAGGGTCATAGAATGTTACACTAAAGATGAAGCTTTCTCTAAAATAGAATGAATATTGAAAACTTTTAGCAGAAGATATCATTTTCAAACAGTAATAATGATTCATTTTGACAATCATCAGAAAACCTTTCCAATAATTTATCATCATTCTACATTTATCTGTTATTTATGCATTTCCGGAAGGGGCTTTGTCAAGTAGTTTTCTCTGTTTTATGTTACTTGTTTTTATCATTAATAAGAAAAACACTCTTTAAATGTTTGCTGTGCTTGAGGATATGATTATGTATATTGTAACTGCCTTACTGAGTTAATTTCACACTAATGTATTTAAAAACACTCCTTATTGCCCAAGTTGAGACCTCCTCTGTGTTGTGTCTGCAGTGATGTACATAGTGTGTATTTCAATGTTAGGACGTGATGCTGTCAAGAAAGCGGTACTGTTCACTTATTGTCAAAGTTTACTTTTCTTGGTCTCTGTCACCACAAACGCTAAAAACATTTCATCCATTTAAATGTTATGTCAAAACAGGTGGGAATAACTCTTTCATGTATTTTGTAGCTATTTAAGTTTAAGGTTTTTGTTGCATACTAAATTGTCTAAATCAGATGTAGTGTAATTTAAACTCAATTCTGACAATCATACTTTTCTATTTTCATTTGTCTCAATTTTTTCAGCCTTATTTTATCATTATATACTTTAATCACTAGATGTCTCCCTAGGTATCTACAATTAATAGTAGCTCAATAATTTTATAAGCACCATGAAGACAAAGAGGTTTATCTGAAACAAATCTAAGTCTTATAAGTTAGTTTGGGTAAAGTCTTTTCAACTTTTAACCATCTCTGTGAGTCTTTTCTCCTCGACCATCATGAAATCACTGTCATGATCATTCAGTGTAGTTTATCATTGTATCTGATGATGTAACGGTGTAGTTCTGTGTCAGACTGCCTTCACTTCAACTTTTGTAACTTTAATTTATTTAACTGAAATAAATCTGTATGTAACTTATTGCTTTGGCTTTAGCCTCTTGCATTTTATCCCTTCCACGGGTTTTGAGTTGTGACAGCTCACTCTTCATGTACATGTAAAATCCTTCCTGGCTGATGTTGACTCTATACTTGGTCTATTGATTGTGCTGTGAGACTTCCTTCACCACTGTGCCACATTTTTATTCCCAGAGATTATAAAAGTGTCACATCTGTCCTGCTGCTACTGTTTGCCTGTGGTGAACTAGACCAGTGTGAGTCCATTCAAAGCCATGGCCATGCTTCGAGTATCTTCATACCGAAAGCTGTTTGAAGAGGGCTGGGGGCGAAATGGAGGGGCCAGTGTGCAGTGTGCGGGACAGTACCGCGCCTCTGCCAGGTCAGTGTTCTCTTTGCCCTTTTCTCATTACATCTGGCTCCAATGGATTATGAACTATTGACCATTTTGGACACCAACATCAAATAAATGCAAATATTTTAGTGTTTTGTTACTTTTTTCTTCTCCCAGGAGTGCTGCTATTGACAAGTGTGACTGTGACAAGTTGGACTTTGTGGCTTCCAGAGCTCTAAACAAAGAGGGTTTGAACAGATTTGTCCAAGATCGCATCATCATTGCTGGTCTGAATGACCGTTTAGTCCAGCTCATTGAACTGGTGAGGTTCACTCATTATTTTAATTCGACATAATAGTGCCCATACTTGTGTTATTTGCCTCTGCCTCTCCTGTGTCCTCTCCAGGCCCACTGTTTTGAGGAGGAAAATGAGTGTCTTGAATGTCAGATTGCTGATCTGGAGGACAGGCTGGGCAGTACAGAGAGCTCCATTAGCTCCACTGTGGCTGTGCCTGACTCCAGCCTGGATGCGGTGGTGCAGAGACTGCGCACACAGCGGGTAGGGCACTGGATGTTTCCATGGGCGGTGGCATGCCTAAATTAAGCTCTCACTTCGATACTGCCTGGGAATCCATACATGTGCCCAGGCATGCAGGCATCCACATGTCTCTAATGCTTTTCACAGTAGAGAGTGATCTGTCACAGAGGCAATAATGTGTCTGTATGTGTGCTCAGGATGAGATCTGGTGTGACTGTGAGGCACTGCGGAAAGAGCTGGAGCGTCTAAAGGAGCAGTGTGAAAAGACATCACAGCAGAGGTCACTGGTCCAACAGGAGCGCCAGTTTGTCTCAGAGGTACACTGCACTCAGTGTTTTGTACTACAGCTGTGAAGGCACACGTGAAAATGAAGTTGCACTTCAAATGCAACGTTAAAGATTACTGTGAGCTTTATAACTTAAAATGATGAAGCATCTCATTTAATTAGAATATGAATAAATGCATAATTACAATCCATAAATAAATGCAATGGAAGAAAAACTGTTTTGCACTGTACAGAATCTAGTTGTTTTTTTTTTGTTTGTTTGTTTGTTTGTTTTTTGCTCATTTTATTATTTATTTATTTATTTATTTATTTATTTATTTTTGTAGTTAAGTAGTAAAGTGCTCCGATCAGTGCGTTCACTTTCCCTGTGTAAATGGTGTAGACACCTAGAGTCCACTAACAGCCAAACTTCGAATAGACCTATTAAACTGGACAGAGCCTGGAGGAGTGAAAGAGGGAGGGAAATGCAGAGGCCACTGGAGGCACCACACACTGAGCTTTAACTGTTTTTTATTGACAACAAATCTGCAAATTGAACTTGTTTGCTATAAAATCGTAATAAATAACTAGAAACAGTAGTTAATGCTATTAAAACCATGTAGCCTACAAAGTTTAGGAGCACAAAATCTTATCTTTTAGTCCCACTTTAACATTACTCTTAATGAAAGCCACATATTATTGTCCGTTTTATACCTGGACTGTTCTACAAATAATGTACAAAGTAACAAATTACACTGTAAAAGAAGACCCTTATCCACCTATGTATTTGTTTCTTGTAATTGTGCTCTCGTACCACTAGATGGCAGTACAGTTATAGAGTCCAGTGTGAGTCAACGGTATAGCCTCTTTATTATACTCTCCAGATCAGCTGCAGTCCCACACGTGGCCTTGTCACCCCTGCACATCTACAATATAATTTCTCTATACCTACATCTGCCTCTGCTTATTGTACTGAGTCCACAGCACCTCTGCTCTCAGGCAGTTCAATATGAAAGTAGAGCTCCATGGAGTTCAAGGGAAGTTTTAATATCTGGATTGCAGATGTAACACAGCCTGTATTACAGTCTATAATCTTTCGCCTGGCTGAGAGTGCTACATCAGTATTGGAAGCAGGTGGAGGGTGACATGACATGGTGGGAAAGAGCGCAAAGCAGCACAGAGCAGATGAGCTGATCCTGCACAGCCCACAGGCTCATTACCAACTGTAGGAGACAGACATGCGTGTGTGTGTGTTTCTGTGTAAGTGTGTGGCTGTTACAATTTACTGCTATTTGTAGTAATCTCACTGGTACTAAACAGGCAACATCATGCACTTTTCTGTAATGCATGTCAGCTTGTTTAGCATCTGTTCTGGTTATTTTCCTAGGTTCTTTTGAGTATTGTTTAGATAACAAAACGGCATGAAGAATTGAAATAATAATAATAATAAACATGAACTCTTATGTAATTCTTGGATCAATACAGTTTTCTTTTTCAGTGCACAGTGTGAGATCTTGCTATAATGTTTAGACCAGATGCCCTTCTCCATTCAACCCCTTTACTTCAGACTCGAGACAAACAGTGTAACCTCTTGGGGGTGGAGAGGCTATTTTTATTTTAGATTATTTAACCACTATAAGTACGTACAGCCTGTTGATACTTTGACCACAGTGACAGAACAGCATTTCTGTCATTCAGACCAAACCATCCCCCTAGTGCGACAACCCAACTTGACTACCAAGCCTTCTCCGCATGGGTCCAAACAGATTCCATCTCCACTTTGTAATTGCATTCAAAGTCGATTAATCCTCTTCTTTTAAGAGTAGATGTGCTACCCCTAGATGTGGACTCCTGCTGGTGAATAAATTGTTGGACAGGGCTTTTGTGTCTAGTTAGCCTTTGCAAGCCTCCCTCTCCTCAATTTTTCCTCTGCATTGCGGTGGCTACCTGCACTGAAGTACAGAAAACTGGGGGAATAAAATTGTTGTTTTTATTAATGTGTAACTTTATCAGTAGTTCATTACATCAGTAGTTCATTACGTCAGTAATGAACAACTACATCAACTTTTGACCTTCCCTGTTTGCTGGTAAACTTGATTCCCATGTCTCTTCGCAGGACGTGGATGCTGTGACCGCTGAATGTCTGGCTTTGAGGGAGCAAGTGGCTATCTATGAAGAGCAGCTGGCCAACATGGAGGGCCAACACGAGACGGTGAGAGGGGGGCTGCCTTTAACACTGCGGCCCCATGCAACAGAAATATTTTATAGGTATAAAGTTTCTAAATATCAGAAAGTGTTGGAGAGTGTTGGAGTGTTGGAGTGTTGGAGAGAACCCCAGGCCGGCCGTCACAAACACAGCTGTGACGACCCCACTCACCTTTGTGAGGATCTACAGCCAGAACAGCCCTGTTGGCACAAACATATGGGGAGGGGATTAAGTCACTATTTAGTCTTAAACCATATTAGGGGTTCATGATCCTCTACGGCAAGTTAAATGCAAATAACGCCATACAAAAAGTGGCACCATATATTTTTATAAAAAATTTAGCAAAACAAGTTTTATTTTCTCTATAGATTTATTATCACACCCGTTTATGATAACTGGTTGATTATCATCAGCCTTTGACATCATAGTTTAAACTCAGTGGTAGTATATTTGGGAATTAGTTACATAGATTTAATAAAATTTCAAATTAGATCCTTTGGTATTGCCAGAGTCAAACCATTTTATAGGCAGGTGCTTTGTTAGATATTCTTCTGTAACAGTCAACCCCAGCTGTAACTACAGTAAGGCTTTGAGCATAGTTTGAACCATCAGTCTCTAATATAAGACATCCCTGGAGTTATGTATAACATTTTAATCAGAATACCGACAAGCACATACCCGGGGGTTCAGATGGTTTCTTCTGAGCTTATATGAAACAATCTTCTCTGTTCCCATGTCGACCTGCGAGGCAGAGGGAGGCAGCCGTATTTCCATCAAGCGGCGTATTCCTCTGCAAAGCGTGGCCGCCCAGTTTTTAACACACTTCTTCTAGGACACGCTCAATAACTCACGGTTCGGGAAGTGTGGCTGAATACTAAATGAAAACAGAGGGTCCCTTTGTTTTTATCATCTGTAATTATTATGAGCACTTACAGATAGTTACAGTCTCCCATCAAAAACTGCGTTCATGCTGATAGCTCTTTTTGTACCATTAAATGTGGTTTTAACTACACACGGGTGTGCTGTACAATGAGCCTATCCTTACATGTAAATGCTTATGTTTGTGTGTTGTTTGAGTAGGCAGTGGAGAGTCTGCTGGAGCCTGCAGAAGAGACCACAGGAACAGTGGCAGCCATTAAATTTGGCATCCCTGACATCACCTCGGCCTTGGATGTAAAAGAGTACTACTGCCAGCTGGCAGAGAGCCTGCAGGTACAGCACAGTGTAGCATAAAACACATGAACATGTCAGGAGGGCCAATGTTTCACACAGCATCGCCTGCATACAGATGGAACTGCGCAAGTCTTTTTTCAGAGTGAAATCACATCTGCATTCTTACATGGGTAGTGTTCATTCATCAATTTGGAATAGTGTGGAAAAGAATACATTTGGCATTGGAGACTGACGTTCAATCAGCGACATGCATTTATTTTCTGAGCCCTCCTCTTTGTAACACAGCAGTATTTCTATTTCTTAAGCAGATCAGTCATATCCACATGTAAATCTCATCTCTCACAAGCTCTAGAACTGGTCCATTTGTTTTCTTTACCTCTTAACTCAACACAAGTAAAATCACAGGAATCAGAGCCCCTCCATTTTGTCTTCCTGTATGTGTGAATGTGGGAGTAAAGGTGGCACATTAGGGTCAAATCTCTGCTCCACTGGGTCTGACCTCTCTGTGCTGACGATGTCTGGCCAGTTCAAAGGTCAAAGGGTGTAATCAGACTAGGGGCCGCCTTCCCAGGGCCTGACTGCAATTGATGGAGACACTACTTCCATTTTACTGACTTACCCACATAATAACATTATCAAACATTTATCCTAGTGTTGTTGAGGAAGCCATCTAAAAGTCCTTGTTCCTTGTAGCACACATTCTACTGCAGCCTTCTTTACCGTCTTTCCTGGACATTTTATAGAGAATTCAAAAAACACTTCCACCATTGTCTAGTACACTTTGTTTTGCTTTGCAGTATGAATGTGGAGTTTCTTCCTCTGCTGTGGTCCGCAGTGATGATGGAAAGCTACTGGAAGCTGGAGGAGCTGTGGGGTCAAAAGTCAAAAGCCCGCTTCAGATAAAGGATATCGGTGAAATAAAGGCGCTGGTGAGTGGGCTTTCGTCTCTCTCTCTCTCCCCGTCTCAAAAGGTCAACACACAATTTAAAATAACACGTCTGTTCTTCTGGGCATTTCACAGCACAGGAATAAAAGAAAGTTTGAACCTTTTTATAATGGGGTTCATGTTTGATCCCTTTAGACGGGCTTCAACAGATAAGTTGTGACATTATTACAGAAACTGTGTAGGGGCCTCCCATAACTCAACATCACACATTGGTTAGAACATTTTCAACTTTCTAGTGAGATGTTTATAGTGAAATCTATTACACACTTTATTATCCAAAAAAAAATGTAACTGCTTTTTTGGTGCTCTTGTGAGTGAATACAACCATTATTACTTCTACACTAAAACCAAGGAGAGAACACTTAAGTTTCAGTGGGCCATCATACATATACTTCATGTACTGTAAATCATACTACCAGCTGATTTAGATCTTCCCATAACACTTATCCCACCTCACTACTTACCAAGACAAGAGGGATCTTTCCACCCGCAAATGGCTCTGCGTCAGACATCAGCCCTTAAATCAGGCCTTAATGGTAAAACTGAATGGATTCCCACAGCAGGACGAGGGCGCGGAGAGCAGTGAGTGACAGTGGAGCAACAGAATGGAAGATCCCGCTGACCAGTGTGTTTACTCTGCAGACACTTTCAGCCGGAGATGTGAGAGGCTCAGACTGGATTTATTGCCTTTCCTGTCCGCAGTTATTAAGTACAGCCCTTCATACTGCCTCCAGCATTTTACAACCTTCAAAACTGCACATGACGCAGACTGGAGAAATAAACCCTCATCAAGTCTTATACGTGTAAATATATAAATAGCCTTTTTAAAGTTAGTCACCGGGAGTTACAGCAGTATGTGACAGCTAACCTCCCCGGGCGCCATTCAGAAAAAAGCAACTAACCTTGTGCGTCCGTGGTCAAGCAGCTGTCACCTGACCACATGTTACAAACAGGAGGGTTTGGTTCTCATTACTGCACTTCCAGACCCACATTCAGCTATTTAAATAAACATCAGCAACCACAGCGCAGCCCTCACATCATCTACTTCTCTTCCAACTCCTGCGCCAACGGACAGCTCGGCTCGATGCGCTCTGTTTCCTCCCTCTCCTGCCTGATGGACGCCCCGGGACTAGTTTCTCCCAGAGACGCAACATGGCCAAACAAACAGACTGCAGTAAAATTAGGGCTGACGTGTGTGCATATACACATATATTAGTGAATAGAATAGCAACGTATACTTTATTGGCTTTTAGATTACTAGTTTGCACTGGATAGAATTTATGGCGATTTCAATTAAACTCAACAGTGGATAAAACTTGCATAATTTATCCATTGACTTTTCAAATTAGTTTGAAGTAATATTTAGTGTTTCGATAAATGAATTTTACTGCTGGAACATCCAGCATACTGGGCTTAGTTCAACCATGGCGCATAAAACAGATTTATTGACCCTTGCAGAGGTGACTTTAGCAACATTAATTAAGGCATAATACAAGTATGAACGTGTCCTAAGGTCCATAGTATCCACTATAGAGCAGCAGCCTCCCAAAGCGGTTCTAATTGAAGTCTTGGTCGGGTTGTGAAAACAGAGGATCCCATGAGCTTAAAGATGAGTGCAGTCACACAGATCCCCATCTGGCTCTGACAGCTAAATGTTCATTGTTAAATTATTCACCACAGGACAGTATAACAATGGGGAAAATATTTTAGTGTTGATTTTTCTTTTTATTTGTATGCCTAACCTTTGTTATTGTAGTGAACTTTGATATTTGCTTGTTGTCTTAAAGGCCTCAGAGCTGCAAATGGAGCTTGCAGAATTAGAGAAGTACAATGAGGAATTGGAGGAGCAAGTTGACATAAACAAGACCTCATACGCCGAGGAGATTGCTGAGCTGGAGGTGAGATGGGACTGATTGTAGTAATCATAGGATGTAATGGACCACTGCCTTCTACTGATTCTGTCATTTAATCTCCCATTGTGCCTGTGCTCTGTGTGTGCGCGCCGTGTGTCCATGTTCAGTGCACTATAGACGAGATGAAGCACCAGGAAGCAGATCTGCAGTTTCAGATGAAGGAGCAGTGTGAGGACTACAGGGAGCTGCTGGGGCAGAAGATGGCCCGAGAGATGGAGATCTGTGCCTACAGGTCAGTCTCAGTGCTACAGTCAAGCACATTTATTACACTGAATAAGGCTAACACTCACGTAATACTGGGTGGCAAAAGAACAAAGAATTACAAACTACACGCAAGGATGTGTCTGTAGTTGTCTGTAGTTCATTATTGTCTTTTGGGACTAAATTAGAAAAGATAAATGTTCATATCATTTCAAGACCAGCTTTCTTCTTAGTTAAGTAGCAAAGAAAAATTCAATTCTTCTGGACAAAAGTTTTTAGAGTGAAGAATTTTTGCTGCTCATCCAAGCAGCTTCTTCAGGTCAGAAAGTAGCCATTAAGAAAGTCGCCATTATTTGACATTTCATCCACATAATCTAACAAAAAAAATGCTATTAATGTAATTAGAAATCAGGATACTGCATTTACTTTATGCATTAAAATGGGTCATCCTCTCCTCAGTATTCTTCTTTAAAATATACATGCAGCAATGACCCCTGAACTATTACCGTACACTGTATTCTTGGAGGATCGTAACTCCTTTGTTTAATTAATTGTTAGTGAGAGTGTCACTCACCAGCCTGACCAGAACTCAACTTTTGCTCCAACAAAAACACTCCATGATTATGAGTGCTAATCAAACCTGACCTGTCACTCCCACCCGCAGCTTTGAAAGTAAATGGAAGTCTATAAAA
The DNA here is from genome assembly GCF_009829125.3 of Periophthalmus magnuspinnatus. Lineage (NCBI taxonomy): Eukaryota > Metazoa > Chordata > Actinopteri > Gobiiformes > Gobiidae > Periophthalmus > Periophthalmus magnuspinnatus. The sequence continues at coordinate 30,678,273 of NC_047135.1, read as the reverse complement.
TCTGTTGTACATAAAAAAGATTCTTTTGTCCAGGGTCGAATGATTGTTTTAGGAAATGCCACATATGCATACACACTTTGTGACAAGGGTGGACTTCATTACATAACATGTTTACAGGATAGATCCTTCATACCTGTGAGTAGATAAGAGCACTAAGAGCATCATTGTCTTTGGCCCCCAACAGTGACTTCTGTAAAAACAATTTCCTTTTGTGTATCTAATATTGTCTGCTCCATCTGGACATCCGCCAGCTTCACACTAAGACATTTGAGCAAACAAAAGGCTGACATCACAGGGTCACAGGAAACTGCTTCTGAATATGAGACTGTTTCCTGTATTTGACCTTGAAGACGTCTCGTGCCACATGAGCTTTCTTAACCATCTGCCTTTGTGGTATGTGGAGTGACACACGTCAACCTGCAGCCACAGCCACGTTCTGCCATTGTCCCATGGTTCCAGAGTGTGACCCCCAGGTCTCTGAGGTCTGGGCCTCTATAGTCTCATTAAAATGAACAAACAGGACCTCACACTGTCTGGATGGAGCTGGACTAGAGCCAGGACCAGTCTACTGCAGCCTCTGCCAGCACTCACACATTCACAGTGTTTAGATGCACTGCAACAGACATAGACCGGCACCTGGTCAATATGCCCTTCTCTTTATTTACTCTAGGTTTTCTCATCCGTGATTAACAGCATGAATAAGAAATGAAAATGTCCCTCATTTATTTTTACTCAAGTGTCTGCACGATATAGCCTTAATGACCCTGGCTGCCATTAGCAGGGGCTTTATGGCCTGTGAAAGCATCTCCCAGCGTCTGGGCTGATGCTCATGGCTAATGTAAGCCAGTCATATCACTCGCCTATTTACACCTGACAAAATGGAGTAAGTCTGTGGTGCCCATAGACTTAATGTTAAGAGTTGTTTTTTATGTGTTGAATGTATTTTTTAAGATGGCAATTGGATAGTGGTCTTTGTTAATGAAACATGTCTTTGAATCAGTTGAAGGAGGAACATCCAGATGTGATTTAAGTTAAATTTGCTACAGTATGCTATATATCTATGGTGGTTGATCATTGTGCTCAACCATATTTGCATTAATATTTTTATGTCAATACAGTCAGTAATGCTTTCTGACCTTCTATTCAGTCTTCTTTTGAATTTCTTTATACAATCTATGTTTTGAATGAATATACAATTACACAATTTCAAAGCCTAAATTGCCACACTTGATCTAGAACTTATGTATTTTACCTTTTGCCTTTGCTCAGGAGTCTGGTGGAGGAAGAGGAGCAGAGACTGTGCATCCTGTGAGCTGTGTTGAGGAGCTGCGCTAGCTTTGTAGACCGAGACTTCAATAACACATCCCACAAAACGTCAACTTAAAAGTAACATAAAACACACCTTCATGAGCATTAGGGCAACGGTGCAGTTAATAAACGTAGCAACAGTTAAAGGTGAAGGCATGATAGATTATCTTGTCTGGTTACCTAAGCTGGGTCATTGATCACAGGGCCACAGCAGATGACCCTTAAACTTTGGGAGAGATGTAGCTGTCTGGGTCTGTTATAGTGTGGTGCCGTGACTGTGTGTCCATCAAACGTCTGGTAGTGATACGTTCTTCGAGAGCGTTTATCTACATAGGCCTGCTGATATGGTTCATAATAAGTTTTGTACAGTTTTTGTTAAAGGGGTCACACACGGCGACATTCTGAGCAGATAAGAGGTAAAGTAAAGCTCCATGGCTCCGAGTGTCACCGTGGCTACGATACGGCCCGGTCCATCAGTCAAACAGGGCCTGATTACTGCTCTTAACCCTTGCCCTGAACAGTGTTAACCAACATACTGACAGCTCTCTCTCGGCCCCAACAGCAGTTTCTTTACACATACAGTCATATATTCAAGTTGCCTCCAAGTGTTTGTTTTGTAAATGGTTCATAGAGCTCATTTTCCTGAATGTGCACCTGGAATTTTCTGTTGGGGTCCGCCTTTCTTTCTCCACCAGTTTTTGGTCATTACAGGAGTACTTGGTGCTATATTATATTGAAATGTTTTGCTTCTTTGCTATTTAAGGTTAGGTCATGTTATTTGGCTCAAGTTAGTCTGCTATGGTTTTCTATCCAAATGTAATAAAGCTGATTGATACTTTTAAATGTTAGAATTTGTGATTATTAAAATATTTGATTGAACCACATCTCACCACAAAAAAAAATTATAATCAGACTAAAATAAGTGAAATTACTGACTTATAAAAACAAGTGCAGCAAAGTCAAACTCTGTTGTCAATCAGAACTAATCTAAGCCTAAACCAGATGGATTAAACTGGATTTAAAATTAGATTAAAATATGCATAACCCAAGATTAATCTTTAGCACAAAAGTTTCACACAAGTTTGAGAACAGCTGGTGTAAATCAAACAATATAAACAAAATATTAATAAAAATGTTTTGAGTCAATTTCCACACTTTTTTGCTTTCCCGACCGTTATCCGCCCTCAAAGGCCTCAAGGCTGTGTCATAAAGATGAAATATGCCGCTAATAGGAAATAAGATAAGATTAGATACACCCTGTGAACCAGCAGTGAGGAGGGAGTTGGCCTGGCTCATATAAGTGAGCCCAGTGTCTGCAGTGTGAGGAGGGACTGTGAGGAGCTGTAATTGTCCTGACATGGAGCATGACCAATGCAGGGGGAAGCCAATGTGTCTGAGGCGGCTCTGCTCAATAAAGACGGCAGAGAGACACAGTCCAAGTGCCCTGGCTTCAAAACACTGTGTTCTCATTCATCCTGCTGGACACACACACTGGACTAGACTGTGGTCAACAACATTTACACATATGTAGGCGGAAAACAACATGGGATATCTCCAAGACAAATGAAGTAAACATAAAAATATTACTCAATGAGAAGATGAAGCATGTGTGTAATGAAACTGTAATTATTTTCATTCTCAACACATCTGCAAAATAGGAACATGGCCAGTCAAAGGGGAAACTTGCAGTTATAAATAGTACTTTTTATTATTGTCATCAATATTGTGTATTGACTTTATTACTTCACAGCTTACATGATCTATTGTCATAACAATCCGTATTATTATTAGCAGTGTATGGATGATCTAAGTAACATAATAGTATAACAGTTTTCCAATTAGTTTTTTTTTTTTTTTTTCCCAGTTCATGGGTCCACAATGATGAAAAATTAGGAATGTTGCTATAGCAATTAAGAATTCAAAACTTTTTTTTTTTTTTCAACTATCCTCAAACTGGCACTACAAACTGAAACCCATGAATATGTTTGTATCATTCAATAGAAGTTTTGGACTGTTTTCCAAATTCTACCTTATTTGATCTCATAAACATCAGCTGTACGCTAGGTTTATTTTTATGTGCTTATATCTGTGCTCCATTATTACAATGTTCTGAAAACACTTGAGAGTCATTTTCCATGAGTAGCTTTTGTAGCCAGTAATTGTAAATATGCCAAAAATGTAAATAACCTATTTAAAATTCACTTTTCTCTCGAGCCAAAACAATTACAGCACTATTTTAATCGTCTATGATCCCTTTATAAGCCATTATGCAAATAGAGAACATATGTCTATAAAAGTAATAACTCACATGTGGATTAAAGCTTTAAAGTGAAGTTTTCTTATAAAGCCTGTGACACTGGAGTGTTTCTCTGAGCCTGATAAAGTGCGGACCCTCATGCCCCTCTGCCCCCATCTAGAGCCCATGACAACTGAGTAAAAAGCACATTAACCTATGAGCTGGCCTGTGACATGGGGCGGCCCCGGGCAGGACAAGAGCACTCTGCCCCTTCAACACCCACAATTTGATTTTGACGGTCTACTTTCAAAAGCTGAGTCATGGACCACTGATCGGAGAATAGCTTCTGCTGTTTTATTTCCTCTTTTTTCCTTTCATGCCGTTTCAGATTGGATAGAGGAGAGGGGGAGGGTGAAGGCGCTAGTCTGCCCAACACCAACAAACAGAAGTCAGAGCTAGAAATAAATGAAAGGTTGGCTCTTCAGCACGTGACCGTATGAGGTTAGTGTGGAACCAAAGTATTCAACAAAACTGGATGCTATATAGGCCTACGCAAGTATTTAAAGTGTATTATTGAAACATTTTGTAAAGGGCTCACCAACACCTGCTTTTTTACACATTGAGTGGGTTTCATTTTTAATTCAGATGCCTTTCCTAATCCAATCTTCTTTTTTTCATTGAAGCTGTAGCATTGTGTCCCGCAGTGGTGAAAATTGTGATTGTGTATGTTTATGTCACTTATAGATTGTCACTTGACAGTAAAGGTGGTGCATAGTTAGCGTAATTGTATTTATAATGACAGACGTGCAAGTAGCTTTAAAGTTCTATCTGAATCAAACCAAGAATCAAAGTCAAAATCAAAGTCATTGCTTCGTTAATGAGTAAAATTGTAAACATTTATACTGAATAATCTCTGAACTGGTCATCCATCCTCTGACCTCACCAACCTCCACTCCTCTATAGGGGTTTATTGAAGATATCCACACTGATCCAGTTTGAACCATTGAAATCAGATTAAGCCCGCGGTAATGCTATAACCCTGATCAGCTGTTACCTCTGTAGGTCCCTCTAAAATACCCTTACCCCTCCAGGTTCACCCACACAAATAAACACTGTCTTTTACCGGGACATAAGTCATTTATTACAGTCTCTTCAAGGCAGCGACGACATGTCCAACCGATCCGCCGTTTAGAAAGCAAATAAACAAGAGAGCGCAGGGTCGAATCAAGGAACAAAATAAGAACAGTACAAATATACAAAGGAGAAGGAGTTATTGAGAAAGTATTTCCTTAACAAGAGGGGAACGCATAATAAATTACGGGGCCCCTATCCCTAGAGACAGGAATGGTGCGCCTAAGGGTACTCGGAAGTGGGCATCCTTTACTTTTTATAGGGAGGAAAATTCCACTGTGGGAGCATCTCACTATACAACTCTCATAGGAAAAATATCAAGCTCGCTTTTTGCTATAAAAATACTGGTAGTGTGACTGTGCTTCTTCCAGTCGGCCATCTTGTCATCAGTGCAGTTAGGGCCCTCCTTGTATCTACAGCCCCTCTTGTTTGGCCCGGTGTAACTGAGGAACTGCTGACAGGACTAACCCCAAACTTACCCCGCACTCCCTCACGTCTGTCCCAAAGCAGGTGGCCAGCAATCTCAGCATCATTGGGCTTATCTTTCAACCAACATCTTAAAGAAATTGATGAGGGGATTTCGGATACGCTTGCTGAACTGTACAAAAAAATCTACAGTGAAACCAATACCAGTAAGTACAAAAACACCGCTGAGCAGGGGCGTTGGACTGAGGGGATAAAGAGTACTTGCTTCCCCAGGGCCCACTGCAAGAAGGGGCTCCTCATAATCTGTAAAGTGCATTTTTTACATAGAGAACATGTTATGAGTGCCCAGAATGGTTGGTACTCAGGCCAGGCAACAATATACCCCTGCGTATGAGCCATGGTAGGCTGTCAACTGCCATTTTGTCCTTGGGCAAGACAAAAAGGAAAAACTAGCCTATATAGAAAATTCATGTTGTTTTATTTTAATAGATTCTTTTTTCAGACCAAGGTTTAGTTTGTCATAGGTGCTCACTAGCGCTGTTCCTCTGTCTGGCCACACAATGTTGCTGTGACGTGTCCGGTCAGCTGATCTTCCTAGGGTGGGGGCAGAACGACAGCGCCCTCTGCAATCCGACTTCTTCAAGACAGTATCCCAGGTGTGTGAGAGTAAAAAAGCCCCCTCGTCCCGGTTCAAAGTCCCGTAGGCATGTTTTTGTACTTCAGTTGCCTCCTTAATCCAGTGACGATAATCCTGCAGAAGTCTGACTGCAGATGGCGCTAAATCAGCTGATCGGACACGCCACAGCAAAGTCATGTGACCACACTGCAGAAGAGCGCTAGTGAGAAGTTGAAACTGTCAGGTATGAAAACAAACTAAGCCTTGGTTTGAAAAAAGTCTATCTATTAAAATAAATTAATGTAAGACTAGATGAACTCATTGGACTCTTTATTTTGTTTTCCTTTTTAATGTTTTATATGTGTTTTCTGCTAATGAGACAAGAAGGTATAAAAAGCTGAATGAAGCTTATAGTTAGGGCTAAAGCGCACATCTGGCCCAGAATATGCCAAAACAAATCAACTGTTCTTTTGGACAAGTTTCATAAGTGATATAGCGTCCATTACAAACAAAACCTTTTTATTATTGAATCATACAACTACAAATGGCCATTAAAAAGCACACTCACTCTCGGTTAACAGCATACTTGAGCTCAAACTTTCTTGCGCAGAGCTGTATTTCTTGGCAGGCACTTCAGTAGCATCTTGTGATGGGAGCAGGGGAAGGTAAAGCTGATTTCACAAGACCCCTCACACTGGCCAAAGTCGATACAAGTTTCCCCTTTTTGTCCCAAAGAGTTTAATTAACCCACCTCACGGGAGCACACTGCAGCAAAGCGGATAAAAGTCGGGGCTACAGGGGACACAAGAAATGGGATTTGTATTCTCGTAGTATCGCTCAAAGCACATTAAAAGATGTTCTCGTCTCCGTGGACATAGTGACTTCATTGTCAGGGTCGAGCATGCATGGATTTGACCATTGGCTTCGACTTCTTGGCGGACAGCCCGGGCCCAGCGGCTTTTGGCCACCCCTGAATGTAGTTCCCATGTTCAGCTTCACCTTGTCAGGCAACGGGCTGCTCCCTGCACTTAGCTTACACGTACAGGGACTGATGTGCGCCTTGTAATGGTTTCTTATCAGGTAAGAAAAATCATATCACATACTAGTCCTCCCATATGAGCACTTTAGATGATTGGTCCTGCTTTTGTGTGGTGAACGGTCAAGCCCCTTTGACAAAGTGAATTCCTACAACACAAATGTCAGTATGTAAGTTATAGTGATAGGGGAAAGAAGGACATTTTTTATCCTTTTCAATGTTTATACTACTTTACTTACCATACGCCCATACAGTGCTTTTATACATTTTCTGACTTCCCTAAAGGCTGGCGGTAATCCAAATACTTCCCAAAAAGGTTCAGAAGCTCTTAAATCCATCACCATTAAAGTGTTTGATATTGGTGGATAGACCTTGGTAATCACAGACTGGGATTCAGGGGAAAAAAATATAGTTGTTTTGCTTTTTTCTGAAGTCAGTTTTTCTCAGAACAATGTCTAAACTATCAATATAGGGTAATACAAATTGTAATAAATATTCTGCCAGTGTTGATTTTCGATATTGCATTACATATTTTTGTTTTGCAGCAGTAGTAGCACTTATAATTAAAAAATATGATCAGAACCCAACATTATACTTTATTGTGACACATAATGGGCTCTTAATTACATTGCTTTATAATTATAACCAATATGAAGTGTTCTTTAAATCATTCTTCTGGTCATCTCTAAGTTAGTACCTCCACCTTCACCCCAGAGTCCACACTCCAGAGCCGCAGCGGTCCAAACCATGAGCATAATTTGCACAGCAGTGAGAAATCACATGTGTCACAGTTTATGGGCAGTTGTAGCCTGGAGCCACGGCTGCTTCTGGATTTGGAACAAACTACCAAATCATTTTCTTTGTGCGCCGCTCATTCATCTTTTACCCAGCAACAGACATCTCAGGCCTGCTTCCTCTCAACTCCGACAGGTAAGCAGCGTTTTCCATTCCCCAACCCCATGTAGGTTTTTCAGTTGTAACATAACATACATTAAAATGCAATCTGGCTGTATATAAATTGACATGACTTCCACATCTTGAGGTGAGATGCTTCATGGTTGACATAAAGCATTCCGTGTCATGCTCAGGGCAGCAGCATGTGGACTCATTTCAGATTACCCTCCAGTGTTAAACAGGTTACCCATACATTTAATCACAAAAATCTCCACTTGACTAAGTAATGATTGACTGTTTTGTGAGCTTATCTTCATACTTGCCAAATGTACAGGCAAAGGAGGTATAGTTGCTTTCACAGCAGAGAATATAGGTAATATGGTAAATGTATATGTAAATATATATAGCGCTTTTCCATCTTCAAGGCACTCAAAGAGCTTTACATTCATACACCAGTGTACATAGACACTGGGAGCGAGGTGGGTGAAGTGTCTTGCCCAAGCATTTATCTGTTGGAGCTGGAATCGCACTACCAACCTGTGGGTCAGTAGATCTGGACACTCAACAAATGATATTTATGATATTTTATGTCAACAGCAGGATTCGAACCACCAACCCTCTGCTCAGAACACGACTAAATGAGCAACCGTCACCCACTGAGCTGTGTCATTATTTCAGATGATGGATAGGGGCCTGCAGCTCAGAGTGATACACTGATTTAGAAAAGCCAAACAGAAAATCCACATACCCTTTCATTTGTCATAAGGAATTGGGTCTATACATTTGTCATATTAATCTTGTTGTGTGTGAAAGTCACCATTTTGCTTCAATAGAAAAAATAGAAGGCATTTTATGACAGTTTATTGATCAAAATCTATCAAAATATATTAGCTATAATGTACTATATTTTATTCCAAAGTCTGTATAGAGTGATGCTGTGTGAACCCAACCTATAGGATCAAAAAAGACAAATTGGTAGTTATATCCTCCTCAATCATAGTAGCAGATCAATAAAAAAAAAGAAGTATGGATTGCCTTTCTCTGCCTTTCTCCATTATCCAGACTTTTAAACAAGCACTATTGATTCAGATTGAAACCCACCCACTGGCATAACATGGTTTTGATCCTTTGCCCTTGTACCATTTCACCTCAGAGGTCCACCAGAGGAGCTGTCAAAGCGGCGATGCTTTACAGCTCAGTTTGCAGACAAAACACTTCACCACCAAATCTCCTCAGCCACATCTGTGGACAATTTGGTGCCGGCATTCCTTGGGCCTGCTTAATATTCACCAGGGTTAGGATCTGCCAGGACAGGGGGGCATAGGCTTACGAGAAAGGGCGACCTAACACACTCCCAAGTCCAGACCTGGTGAAAAATGAAGGGTTAACCGGGCTAATTGGAGTGGTATAGCGTGTTCATGGAGGGGTCTGTGGAGCAGGAGGTCTGACGCTACAGCCCCACAGGAAGTCTACAAGATGGCCGACATCCTCTTCAATCCTGGAGCAACTGTGGCCTCAGAGGAGCAAACTGTTGTTGTCCTATCTTTACCTGTAAATGCTTTTCTACGTTTTCAGATGGACCGTTTAGCATCATATTCTTTTGGCTTTTTGGAGTCTTTTGGAGGCATTCTTTTCTTTTAACTACATTAGTATGTGACTCAGTCCTGGGAACCTTATGTTGTACAGAAATATACAATATTTAAAATGTGCAGGAGGTACATTTCTCTCCAAAACTGTACTTAAACAAGTATCTTATTACCTGCTTATAACTTCCTCTTTGTAAACCATTACAGAAAATTCAATATATCAATATCTACATTTCTGTCTCAATGCGCCACATAAGAGTTGTGACCATTCAGTCAGTGGATGGATAACATTTACTTGCTTCGAAATAGTGAAGTCACAACCCTTTCATAGGCCAAAAGCCGCCTATGTAAATGCCAGATGAAGTAAAGAAGAAGGAATAATGAGACGATAGTTAGTTCCAATCCATTGTTTAAGCCTGCGGGCAACCACAGCCTTGTGTGTACATACAGCTGTATCCCAGACATCACTAACATTAGAAACTGAAATCTCATACTCCACGTTGATCTGTTTATGCCTGTCTTTATGAACAGATCTATTTTTACTGTTGATTTAGGAAACACAAACCCTCATATGCATGCAATAATACACACAATCTCAATTCCTGAGCGTCTTCTCAGTGGGAATATTTATTTTCCATCAAATGCTGGAGCTACCATTACTTTCTTTGTTGTTGAAAGTGAAATAGGAGTATATGTCTAAATAAATGTCATCTTTATTTTGCACTTGGCGTCCTCTTTCCCAAACCATCATGCCCACCCAGCGGTGGGGATGCAGCTGAGACCAATAGGCTGTTTAATAAGAAGGTGGCGTGAATCGTGCAACACCTTCGATGCTCTTTTGCTAAAGGACACGGTTCACCATGACAACCGCATAAACATCTGTGGTCTTCAGGGAAAATGGGGATGCAATTAAATTTAGGAAAGATTGTTACAGGCACCTGCTTGGGGAGAAAGAAAATTAAACAGAAAATATATCTGAAAAAAGAGCATTGCATACCATGTCATAAACTGAACACAGACAATTCAGCAACATTTTAACTTTTTTAATTATTAAATACATTTGAGAAAGCCTATTATTTTTCTATTGTATACCCCTGAACAATCTTATTTGCTTCTCTAGTATTTTTCTCAGAGAAGTATTATAACAAGTGTTTGAATCATAGAGTGCGTTCACACTTTTTTTGTTCCAGTTTTAGCCCAGTTTGAGGGCAAATGTAAATTTGTTTTAGTCCTGATCTAGTTCTAAATTCGGGATTTTGTCTCAGTTTAGTTCAAATTTTGATGTGATTGTGAAGTGTAAACAGACAACACATAAGTTTCTCATGTAAAGCAAAATACAGCTTACTACCATGTCATAAATTCAGAGAACATGAAGACTACTGTTTCAATGATATTACCTGTAACAGTTGAAATGACAGATATCATGACCATACAAAAATGTTAGAATGACTAAACTCTTGTCAAGTCATATGCGTGTGGCACTGTTTCAGAATTAAACTAACATCAGTGCCAGTTTTCCTCATCTGACCGTGAGACATCTGCTGTACACAAGTTCATCTGTTTAACATGTTTTCTCATTCACATCCTGAGTCTCCATTAAGCTGTGTTTTGCCCAGTGCTGACTGACATACAGACTGAAGACAGGGGGAGGCCTGCTCATGCTGGAAGTGAAAGCCCCGCTCTCGTGACTGAGACGCACTGGCCTCCTTTTAGAATGGACCAGAAGATGATTTATGACAGTGATATATAGCTGCACAATATTTGAGACTAAGTAGTGCAAGTTGTGAACAAAAAGCCATTTAATGGGCTCAGAACACAGTGCACTTTAACTGTAACAGCACATCTCAGGTCTACTGTACATACGCTACTTTAATTGCTTCTGCCGACATTGAAAAATTGTTTCTAAATATGCCCCTCATCACAGCGTTAATCAGTATGATATTTGTATAGTTCCAAAAGTACTTTCTAAAATGTAAAACAAAGACTGGTTTTAATCAAAAGGTTTAATTCAAATCCAATGACCCTAAATGCTCTGTACTGTACAAAACTTGAGTGTCACATCTGTGTCTTCCAGTTTAGTTCCACTCGGCTGTGTTGCGTTTTGAGGTTCAAGGACTGTGGTGCGGAATTTGAGTAAACAAACTGGGGCCATGTTACCTCCATTGAATCACTCGCACACTACACACAGTGGGAAAGTTTGTGTGCTGCAGTTTAAAGTGGTAAAAAGACACCTAACTATTTCAGTTCATGGAAAGCAGGTCTTTTAAATCGAAAGATATTTTGTTTATGGCGAAGAATGCAAATGTTTACTTTCTGACTTTCCATCCGTGTTGAATAAACACAAATGGAAAGAGGGAAGCTCATAACTGTAGTCACATGTTGAAGCAAATGTAGACCACCACTTGAATAAAAGAAAGAAAAAAATACAACATTTATACAACTTATCCCATAACTCTTATCCAACGCTTGACTTCTGGTAGAAGAGAATAGAAAAACATACTACATCAATGAAACACCACGCAAAAAAACTAGAAAAAATATATAATTTATAATACTACACCTGGATGTCTCTCACATTTTTTCTTCCTTGTCTAAAAAAAAATTACATTACAGAGTTCTACACGGAAAGGGGGGTTATGTGATAGGAAATGGAAACGATAAGGCGATAAGGCTTGTCATGTGCTGTGTCTGTATGTAAAGAAGGAAGGATTACTGCAGACCTGAAGGCTGAGGAAACTGTGCTTTACATGATAGTCCGCTGCATAACCTGACAGGAAATAGAAGCAGGATACGAATGAGGTTGTGCGCTTGTTCTGAACCAATGATGACAGGAACACATGGAGCTTACCTACCTCTCACCCAACCATACAAACCGTAATTTATCTTTAAGCTAAGGCTGGGAACATGCCACTGGATTTCTCCGCTAAGCCCATATGTTTGGCATTGACATAGTTGGGGGATTTTCAAAGTGCTGCTCTGGTTTTATAGTGAGTCTCTTTGGAATGGGAATACCTTTGTTAGTCTAACTGAGGTCATGTTTATGTGAGTGGAGAAGCTGTCGAAGAGGAAGTCCTGTGTGGCTAAACTTGGGTTGAAAATGATCCAAATCATTCAAACAGTGCTCTTACCTCAGCCCTCTGAGGTCATGAAGATCGGGCTGTCATGTTCTTGAGGTTTGCCCCGTACTGTTGCAGGCATCTAAATACAGAGTCTGTCCAGGGCAAGTTTGGGCCCAATATTTACATTCACAGGCTTCTCTGGGAATAACAACATTTAGGCCAAGAGACACCCACCAACAGAGAGGATAATTACTAAGCAAAGACAGCTGTCTGTCTCCTTTTTCTAGTCCCACTTTTTCATTTCTGCCAATAACCTGGGGACAATAGTCAAACTCAAGTCATAATAAGTCTATTGGCTACAGCCCAATAGACGAAACAGAAACATCTCAGCTACATCTTTATATTTCAGGTTGGTAATATGGGACAGTGTTTTGCCTTTGTAATCTGAAGCATAAAAAACATGGCCCACGAGCGAGCTATGCGCTATGCAAACATGTTAAAATACAAAATTGATTGATTGAACTAATTTGTAATAACATTAGCGTATATGTTATCAGTACAATAATATTGTTAATCACATTTAATTCATAATAATGAAAAATAACCAGTTCACATCCACCCTTTCTCTGACACCACCTGCTAAAGTGCTGCTTGATAACCACAGTTTGACTTCTGCTCATCTCCACACATCTACAGCAGTGTGTGCATGGTCTGCAAGGTAAGAGTCCTAAGCCTTTTATATTGTACATTTAGTTCAGTGCAAGTCAGTAGCTACTTTGTTTTATATCCACCAGCTAAACGTTTGCATTAGCTTTAGCCGTTTTAGCACATGTGTTCACCAATATCCACCTGGACTGATTGCCTAAGTCAAGCTAAAAATAAAAAGAAATACACCAAAAATCAAGGACATGGCAGTTGCAGTGATGAGTATTGCAGTAATAAGTTATCTCAAAACTACTTTTTTGCACAGTTAATTGCATTGGCTTTAATCTAGTGCATGGAGGCTAACAGTTGCATTCTTACAGTGTTTTTTTCCTTTATACCAAGTACCTACTGTTTGAAATTATGCTTTCGTTGACCAAACCGATTCATTCTTCATGTAGGTGTAGCCATTAGTTTTTAATTTCATATCTCACTGAACTCTATGATTATTATGGAGGTTATGGACAAAATAAATCATGTTTTTTATTTGACAGAAGATACATAGTGGCATATTAAACAACATAGGCTACTTCATTTTTCTCTTCATAGTTAAAAAAAACATGTGCACATCCTGTTTGCAGTCTGGTTTTATTTCTTTGCTGCATGTCCTGTTGACTGGACAGTGACAATTCACCTAAAGTACGCTATGGTAAGACATTACACATTAATAACCCAAACTACAGAGCAAATATGTGAATATGGTAACCCAATGAAACACTTTGTGATCTGTGCAGGTTTTGAGCTGTTTTCCCGTGCCCGGCGGCGGTCCTGACTCATTTCCACTGTGTGTCCAGGGTCTCTGTGGTCCAGCGTTCATCAGGTGTACTGCTGAGGTATGCCGTTACAGTCCAAAATGTCACCTACAAACCTGCACAGCGGATGCAAGAATGAAAGAGCACTGCATATACAATTATGGATAGGAAACACGACTGTCCTTGGGATAAAGCGTGAACTTATTTTTGCTTAGAATAGATTTTTCCAACTAGTTTGGTATGGCTTTATGCTACAAATCAATTCAAATTAAAGTCCCCCCTAGTCTTAAAGAATGTAAGTGGCAAGCGTTGTTGTGTAAGCGTTGCATACGATCGACTTTCTGTACACCTCTTAATGTGGTCTCCTTTATGGCTGGGGCAACTGTCGGAAAAACGTCTTTCGGCTGTTTTTGAAGCAATTAGTAGCTCTGACCGTTAAGACAGCTGGCCAATTAAAAGTGCTTGTGGCTGCTGCTGCTCCTTGCATGTTGGCTGTGCACAGAGGTGTGTGAGCAAAGAGGAAGGATGCCAGGAGAGCTTGGCTGTGGCTGTGCATGTCTCTCTGCACTAGCTGTGTGAGCAGATAAGAGCGCGGGCAGAAGAAGAGGTGCTGATTTGAGGTTATTGCACACCCCCCTTCTCCGGCCTGTCTTTCTCTGTGCAGCTGCAGGTCTGGGAGCTGACCTGCATTAAGACATCACAAACTGGCTGACGGCCTAATAGGAGCAGCTTTCTAGAGCATCTTCAAAAGCTCGTTAGACTGTGGAGCTTTGGCAGTGATTTGAGGAAATGTGCTATTATGGTTTAAATAGAGTTCAGCTAATCTGTGCTGGCAGAATAGAATTTCCTGGACATCACCCACATCACCACAAAATATTAGCTTTCAATGGGCATACAAGAGTTTATTTTTTTTATTTTTGGTAGATATTTGTCAAATATTTTATTAAAAGTTTAGGTGCCAGTATCTATTTTGAAATCTTCTGGATGAAATGTAAGAAATAGGGGACATCTGACAGTGATCTGATGTAACTACATGATGACTCTCATCTTAAGGCCACAGACAGTCAATCACTCCCCTCAGCTCTCTGCTGCTGGCAATTATAGGTCAGTGTGTGTCACATCATTGTCTTTGAATACCGCTCCACTTTGCATTTTTGTTATGGCAGGGTCCAAGTACAAGAACATCCATGTACTTCTGAACGCAAGTTGTTTGTTCCAAAGTAGTTTATCTTGGTCTGTCTCGTCTGGGACTTGCTGCTGTAACAAAGCTGATGTGCATTATAGAAAGCTGCTTCTGCTCACTGGGCTGTGGCTTCTGTGTGCTGAAAACATCTCCTTTTGATCTTTTAGATCTTTTTATTCTTCAAAATTCTTCTTTATCTTAAATTAACAGAGTGTAGTACATCATTTGTTAATTCTGCAGAAATCTGTCACCACGTTTGTTTTGTCACAAACATATAAGCATTTTTCTGATTTGTTAAACAGCTCAATCATGCCCACCAGAATCCATGGAGACAGGATACAGTTCCAGACTACACTACAGTATAGTCTGGAGAAGCTTGTAGTCTTCGGTGGTTAGGCAATGTCCAAAGAGCTTTTACTCATCTGCTGTAGGTAAGCAGGACAAACATGGTTGGTGCCAGAGCCACTTCTGCAGATGAACCTTGAACTTTGGAGGGATGCCTGGACGGGTGGTAAACCCTCACTGCCTGCCTTCAATGCCCAGCTCCAAATTGTAACCCTATAGCTCCGTTGTCACGCTTCGTCTCCTCCTGGTGACCCCATGTCCAATTATGCAGCTGACCCAGGCCTGATGATATAACCATGGGTGTCTTTTAGTGCTGAGCACCAGATTTACCTTGTCAGTACTGCGTGTTAAACAGACACTTCCTTGAATGTTCCCAGTGGGTTAGAAATAAAAACTGCTCCTATGCACAACCTCATACATTTTGGCTTTTTGGGTCCAACAAGGAGGCAAATGTTTTTGATGACATCTTTGCACATGTTCTGTTGTTTGTCATACATACACCATGCCATAGGGTAGTTTGTGATACATACACCATACCATAGGGTAGTTGAACTGCCTTGATATTTGTGGGAAGCACATCTGACATGCTCAGATGCTCTGACTGTTTACATGGAAGTCTTTGCGTGCTCAGCAGCTGAGATACATTAGAGAGCTCCATGCTTAGTATGCACTATAAGCCTTGGAAAGCTGACCTGTCAGTAGTCAAGTGTTTTTAAATAGATGTGGAGATCATCTCCAGCACTGTTTGCACTGTGTACTCACTGTGAGAAAAGACACCCGACTCCATGACTTCTTAAAATAAGATTTTAATATTACTTATTATCATAAAGATATATTTACACACTTTACAGAAATAGAAAATAAAAAACACAAAGCTACGCATGAAAGGAAAAATAAAATAAGTACTCCAAGAGCTAAAGCTTATCTTTTATAAATTAGAAACCAAAAGTTCAAATATGTACACAGTATTTCAACCATTTCTGATACACTTGTTTTATTTATTTATTTATGTCATTTATTTTTGCCCAGTTCAACACCAAAAACAGAGACAGGGACTGTACATTTGGCCTGGTGGTTAATATGAGCGCACATCATGGACAGAAAAGAAGATTGAGGATTAATACATTGTCTTTCTGCTGGAGACCTATAACACTGGTGCAATGCAGACTGCATCTGCACAGAGTCAGGATTCCCCTGGGACACAGTGGCACTCAGATAGAGAACAGGTCGTCATCTTGGCCAGGGGCCGATGCTGCTCTGAGTGAAGGAAGTGTCATTTTGAGGCTCCACTGATAATGACAGATCAGCCTTTTCTCACGGGAGATCAAATTTAGTCATCCTCAGCATCGTCAGCCAGAGGAAACGTGTCAATGTATTAGAAGTGCACTTCTGCGTTGACCACTGTGTCTCTCCATTCAGATGCAGTTTGATTAGCTCAGAGATTTAAAATTACAATCATGGAATGTGTTGAAACAAGAATTCCATTCCACAAATAGTGAAATAGTACAATTTCCTTCAAAGGATTTTCTCAGGTTAATGGTTTGACAGAATGTCAAAAGCATAAAAAGAACTTTCTATATTGTTTATATGTGGAAAGTAAAGATAATTTACTGGATAGTAATTTCTGAATGCTACTAGCTTATTCTTGTCTTCACCTGTAACACTACATCCCTGCTCATCCCCAATCTTTACACACTTCCAGCCAAATGTTTTCAGACTCAGAAAACTCAACACAACTGGCCAGTTTCTTCAAAAACACGGTTTACCAGGAAACAAGTGCATAGGAGCATTGCTCAGGCCCTGTGATGTCACAGAGAAGAGGAACTGAAGAGGAAATGTGGATAGGATAGGAATAGCTTCCCCAGCATAAGCCTTGCTGGAAAAGACCATTAAGCAAAATGGTTTTGCTCTGCAAGCATAATGTATTGGTTTACCATTTGAGTTTGAGCCTGGATGTGCTTGTCCTTCCACACCACAAGGCCCATTAACCTGATGCGCAGGGGAGGGTTGTGGGCCATAATCAACAAGGAAGAATGCCTGAAAGCTTTCACGTGTCCACGACATATTGTGCTGCAGACTACTTTTCTATTTTGTTACATCCACAAAATATACAGTGTTTCCACTGTATTTAAAGTAAGCTTTGGACAACCAGCTAGACAAGAATCAGACAATAATTGTCACAAACACTGGAAAACCATTTCATACCATGTTTTCAGGGTATATTTTCCAGCAGCATTATGGAATTGCAAAAGTGCAACCTTGCACACCCAAACAGAGTCTTTAAGCAAAACCACATCTAAAAGACACTAACTTGGAAACATGGGATATTTGGCTTTGGATTTTTAGATTGAATGTGTGGTAACTGTGTAGTATAAACAGTTTTAGGATTTGCTCTGGTCTCTGAAAGGGCAGCATGGCTGGTACAGATGGTGCGCATACATTCATGAAAAACAGACGTTGCTCTAACTCTTAACTTCTGAGACGGGACATTGATTTGAACCCCTGTGCTGCCCCAGTCTACTCCAGCATCCCAGCTCCTGCTTAGAGCCTCCATACGCAGCCTCCTCCAAAGCTTCTCCAATAATACATGAGACGACCTGGGCCAAGCTGTCTCATTCCAACCAGCATTAATGAAATCTACATCTCTGTCTGTGAGCGAATGAAAAAGTAATGGTGGAACTGAAATTATTCCTCTTCACAGTGCCTTAGGATTTAATACATTTTTAATCAAGGTGGGCTTGGTGGCATAGATTACCACTCTGAGTACTGATGCTCTCTTAATAATAGCTTCTCATGCTGTGATTGAGAAGGCTGCCTATAATAATATTTGCATGAGACATGGCGAGAGGGAAAGGATGTTGTCAATCTAACTCAGGCTGTTTATTTTTGGCTGAAAATTACTTCAGGAGCACTCACCTCTTCACATTAATTTGAATTTCATACTTAACCTGAATGCAATTTATCCATGTTTAAATTTGTTTTACAAATTGCATGTCACATAAAATCAGAAGAGGTTGGCAATCTAACCCGGGGGATGGGTGTGGTTTTAGTCTAAGCCAATTTAACAATAAGCTCAGACTAAGTGGCCTGGGCCAGCTTTGGAGAGATCCATCTGAGAAAGATTAACTGGAGGATTTAATGAGCGTAATGATCAAAGCCACGACCACCTGTGCTGTGCACAAGAAAGGCAACTGTACCCAAAGCAGGGACTACAAAATCAGTCTAGATATGCCACTATACTGGCCTATGCACAGAGGGAGAGGAAAACAGTATATGAAAATAAGTTTATTAAATAAATGCACAAAATAGACCCCTCTAGTACATGCCTCAATCATAGACCCTGAGAAAAAGAAAGTAGATAAACGCATATATAAACAGAAACAGTAATATATTCCATGATGGAAAGGCATAGCATTAGTCTGTGATAGGGTCACCAGCCTTATGCTGAAGCAGCCAGAGCATTGGTGTTGTTTTAACTAGGCTTTCCACTCACATCGAGACTGTTTTTGGTCTAATTTTGGAGTCGCGCTGTGTACGATTTGTTAGTCATTGCAACATTAGAAGATGCATATTGTGTCAGTGTATCAAGACGTCAAACAAGAGGTAATGTGTTTGTCCCTAACCATTCATCCTGTGTTCCTGGCAGCATTGTGGAGAGGGTTTATTTGGCACTTTATTAAAAGGCAGGCCGGTCTGTGAGTGGAGCAGACGTCTGCCAGTTAACAGTCGCGTCGAGCAGCTGCGCAGGGCAGCAGTGTTGTGAAAAGGCTGGGGATTGGGGACAGGATTGGGATTTGGGGTCAAAGGACTCTTCCAAGGTGGGACGAGTTACAGTAACCTTGAGCACATCAGTTAACCCCCTAAGGTGATAATGAGAACAGACACACCAAAATAGATTTGGATTACAGTATCTCCTAATTAAATGACTTATTTACTCTGAAATAGTTCCGGATACACTGCGTGCTCTCTTCTGAGTCCAGCCTCACTGTTAAATGGATGTTAGTCATTAGGAGGTACAAAGCACCATTTCTAATGATAATAAAGCCATGGTCACAAAGTCTTAAGTTTATCTTTTGCGTGTGAAAAAAAAACTTTTTCACAGCAATGTCTTCGGTGAAATTAGACTAACACTGTCGTTCTGCATGATCAGCACTCTCTCACTTGTGTAAAAGCACAATAGCTACACAGCAATGGAGTCAGCGGCTGAGGTAACCTTGAATCTGAGTGTTGGAAATGCCTCATTGAAGCTTTCCGATTCTGGTTGTTTGGACAGGGCTCCCTCTCCACCACATGTCATGCAAAGTGTTTGTGACGGATGTGATTTGCCTATTTGATGTCAATTAAATAAATGCCAGGGAAAAGACAGATAACTGGTAAGGGAGTGAGAGAAGGAGAAAGAGAGAGACAGAGGAATAATTTCTGATAGCTCGAACTCTACATCCCCCACCCCCCTTCCCCTTGCCCCCCATGCCTCGTAGAGCTAGGGGTGAGCGTCTTGTCCTGATTATTTTGTGGACAGTTGCTTGAAGAACCAGCATGTGCTATGGACATCACTCTTCTGGCTGGGCAAGCGAAGGCCCTTTGTTGCAAGACCCCCCCAAGGAAAAGGAAGAGCATAGAAATCAGAGCCTGGGGAGGGCGCTCGATGCAGTGTCTGCAAAAAACAAACCAACAGAAACATCATAAAGTGTAACATCACAAGATGCAGTCCAAACAAATATGCCAGTATTGTAGACATATGTGCATTCCATCATAGTTGTTTTGTCTAACGCATGGTTCTTGCATGTATAGAAGTCATTTAATGCTTGAAAGAGGAGTTTCAATTTCCGCTCGTACAATATTGCTCCCCAAGTTCCTTCCTTGTGGCACAATGTCTGATCAGATGGTCTGATTGTTCAATAGAGAGGTTACTCCAGACATGTAACATTCAGATTTCACGCCCTTTGACAGAGAAACAGACCAGGGAGTAACAAAAACACTGTAGCACAAGCAAAGCATTATCACTGGCCTGAGGGACCCTCCTTGTTTATGCGGACTTCTTATATCTTTCCTGGCTTTTTTGCTGGTCTGTGATAATTTCCTGAGATTGGTGTTGTATAATTTTGCTGCACCACAGTGAGGTTTCCGCAGTGATATGAAGAGAATTGGCATATTTTTATAGTGCAGTAATGCTCAGGTAAATGACGTGCAGTATCCCTTATGTGATTGATTTATTTCTTTGGACTTATTGATTTCAGCGTCGTAATCACCAAGGTTATCTGTCTCAACAAATTTATACAGTAATTAATTTCTATATTTTGTACCGAATGTCATCTGCAGTTTAATGCACACATATGTGGATACACCTCTGTTCACATGTGAAAAGTCTCAAAACAAAAAGTCAAACTTTGTTCCTTGGATTTCTGCTTTTAAAATTTATTTATTTCATAAATACAAAGCAGGCCAAGTTTTCCTGATTGGAGAGATTTATTTCCTTGATTGGAGAATAGTGTATTCAAATGTCTCGTTTCTGTAAGACTCCTTGAACCTAATGAACTTTGCCAGACTGATGAGAGCCAAAGGGGAAAGGAGCTCATTCTAACTTAAGTGGTGTTTGTGAACACGGCGCTATTACTCACTTTTGAAGAGCTTCACAACTTCCTGGATTTGCTTGTTTGCCCTGTTAAAGCAGTAACCAGGGACCTTTTATTGGCTGTGTAACATTATTTTTCTGCTCTTTAATTAAAGATTTTCACCACCTCTAAAGTCTCACAAGACAAGACAAGAGCTGGCAATCAAAAAACAACAGTGGTGATACATAATTATCTCTTTTTTGGTATGATTTATTGAAGCTTTGCAAAACATTGTTGATTCTACTTTAACCACAGCTGGGCACTCCGTCCAGCCTGATGTCTTTTGTTGAATTTATGGAACACCTTTGTGGTGAGCGTTGTTGACCTCCTGCAGGGATATTGTGTCTGTGGAGTGGCACTGAGGCCTCAGAACATTCCTTCCTAACACAGTGTCATATTTGTCCTGTGGCTTGCATAATTTTATATTTATATAATCTTATAAAAGAACAGCCCATACAAGATATGTTCATTTGTGTTTTTTGTAATCGTGGTCAGAAACTGGTAAATTATTGTCTTTTTATAACATTACAACTTTTCTAAAGTCAAATGTTGCTATAGTGTTGTGAATAATTAAAAAATGATTAATTGCTAAATTACTGTGAAATTCAGAGTTGTGCGCAAAATACATTGTGTTTTAGGTCTTGTAGTAGTATGTCCACTATTAAAAAACAAACAAGATCCACACTACACCACTTTAAAAGAGAATGTAGTCTGTAATGATGTTTTAAGCTCATAGGAAAACAATACGTTATGTTGATCCAGGGTCAAATAATCTAAAAACTTTTTTTCCCACATTTTCTAATCCAAGAATAACATGTCTAACATTAACTGTAAAAGCTTCCCATCATTGTTGTCACCATTTGAAATTCTCCTAGAGATTTCTTTCACCCACAAGAATGTGTTTTGCTGGTTTAATTAGTTCAAAGTCAGGTCAAAGTAAGTGTTGTTTTGTGTTTTAATGGCCCTGTACGTGTGTTGCATTATGAGGGTCTCACCTTGCTCTAGAACGGCATAGGCCCCTTATGGGACAGACGAGGTCGTGGACGTCTCCGTTTCCAGCCGGCTGGTCTGTGGCTCTGACCGGTCCTCACTGGGTTTGGTGGGACCAGTTTTCTCACTGTGGCTGTCTCCTCCAACTCCCTGCCATGCTCTGTGGAGGCCATGGGACCTGTGGGACAAACAAACAACTATTTACTTCAAAACTCTCAAAAGTTAGCTTACTCTATCAGCAACATGCTCAGGCCCCATCAGGGTGACAAAGCATGCTCAGGACATTGCAGTCCTGAGCATGCTCGAGGAAACATCAGGCAGCAAGGTAAGTACATTCAATACTTTTTGTAGGCCTCCTTTAGCCCACCCAATGATACTATTCATCAATTTAGCACTTTGAAAGAGAACATAAATGAACAAACGCTCAGAAGACAAATCTAAACATTAGTGTCTCATGTCTCTGTCACCCCCTTTGAGATTACAGCACACGCAGGCAGAGATTGTGGAGGGCAGTGAGTCTGAGGTACAGGCCGTTCACATGTGTGCTGAGAGTGATCCCATATGGTCTCAGTCATTTCTCAATAACTGTGTCCTGATCCTCTTAAGCCCCTCTTTCCAAATGGTTAGTTCCACCTCAGGTGTCTCTATAACCTTTTCACCTCTTACAGTCTCAAAGACCTCCACTTGGCATATCTTGACACTAAAATTATTATTTTTTTAATACTGCTTTTTAAAGTTTATGGCCAAAGATTGTCATTGTCTATGCTTAAAAGACCTCATTACATATATTAGTAGACTGAAACTCAAACCACCTGTGCTTCAAAGAAAGTCTTTTTTTTTTTTTTTACAGGAATCACAAATGACTGAAGGGTATTTACTGACAATCAGCTTATTGACCTCACCCAGATGGGGTCTTGGCATTCTTGTTTCCGCCCGTGTCAGAAATACTGGCACCATTTTTAGAATCTCTGGATAATGACCTTTCTTGGGTTTACTGGGGCTTGGGTGAGTCTGCAGCTTAAGATAAGTCTCCCAGTTGAGTAGTGAGGTGAGAAACACAGGATGTGTACTGAGGACAGCAGCTCTCAAGCCGCTTATGAAAGCAATGCTGCTGCCCTCTTTAGAGCAGTTAGCAGTGCCAATACACCTGGCTTCATAAACAAACCCGCTGGGATACTAAGAGTAACCAAACACTACATTAAAATGGGGAAACAGCTTAGGAGGGGGTGAACTCTACCAAGACATTGAACGACATGAATAAGATGAGCAGCATCTTGCTGAAGGTTTTTCTTAGATATCCCTGAAACACCAGAGTTCTCAAGTTCCATTTCCTGATTTGCTTCTGTGACCATATTACACAGCATATTTATCCATGAACAGTGGGCTCATTCATTTTTGTAGGAAAAATCTCTTGCATATTTCCGCATCTAAAGCCCATCATTGCCCTCTGAAACTCTAATCTGTTTATGATCCGTTTGTTATTGTTGCAGAGGCAGACTGAATGAGAGACGTTCACACATTCTGAGGCATTCGGCTCATTTCACCCAAATCCAAGGGGTTAACTGTTAAAACGCTCTACTGTGGAACAGATTTGAAAGCTTAGTATTAAATCGGGCCCCTGCTTCCCTTTGGCCCCAAAACACCCTTAGCCATAAGCACTCTGGAGTGTGCTCCTTGACATTTGAGACTTACTGTAACTTCAGTGCTACAGCAGTGGATAGACTAGACTATGGACATGGACTCACACTACTCCACACTCGCACACATGCTGCCAAGTAATTGTACTTCAGTGCACACAACTCATCTGCCCATCCTGCTGCATGGCTCAGCCTGTCATAACCAGGTCTATAATGAGACGATTTAGATGTCCATTGCCATGGCAAGCTGTCCGCTACAGCTCAGCACCAGCTTTGAAGGTAGAACCTTCTCGGACAAATATCCACACAACTAATCTGAGTACATTATCGAAAAATATAATGAAAGCTTCTAAAAATAAGCCCTAATCTACTGATGAGTTTGACAGCTTAAATTAACCGATGTGGGGCTGTAGGAAGGGCCTGACCCTCTGACAGGTACACCATATACTAACAAGTCTGTGTATGTACGTGTTGCATAAGATGTTATGATAGGTGGCAGACAGATCAGGTTTTCATTTGACAGTGTGCTTTAATAAACAGAAGACTTCTCCACACATCTTATGGCCCTGAGATCTCCTCTCTTCAGTTATCCTGTTTGATCCTTTCCCATGAGGCATGTGTGTCTATGTCCTTATGCAATGCAATAACATGTAAAAAAAAAAAAAAAAAAAAAAATATATATATATATATATATATATATATATATATTTATTTTTTTTGCGTGTGTGTGTGTGTGTGTGTATAGTGCCCATGACATTTTATCTTTATTATATTATTTCACATATCTTTGACTCTTTGACCAGTCGGTAATTCCTTCATTATAGTTTAATAAAGGAGGAATTTGGGGAATGCCTGGCCATAGGTGCTAGTGCAGCTGGTTTGGAGATGCTGTGTATATAGGGTAGTATTTGTGGTAATGCAGCGTACAATTGTCCATAAAACTAGCTGACTAGTTTTCAGTCTAAAGATAAATTACTGTTATAGTAGTTTTGCTTGTTTGCATCCTGTAATGAGGATTATTGTTTATCTTTAGCCAATCATCTCTGTTTCATTTCATTCTGTGGATAGGATACATTGTCTAAGTGCTTGTCCAAGCACTGAAAAAGAATAATGTCCACACTTTGAGTTTCAGCAGTTGCTTTGATAACAGACTGTGGCATTATATCACCTACTGTTGGTCAATAGTGTGAGTAAAGGACATTAACTGTTTATTGATAGTTGTAAAGCCAGAAGTATGTGTGCTCTGATTTCAAACATCAGCAGCAGCTTAGGTAAGCTCTGTAACTGTCCAAAGACATTTAGTTACATGTAAGACACACTGTGGTCATTTGAAACTTAAACTGACCAGTTCATCTATACAGACATGTTTTGATGATGACGATGATAATGATGATGATGATGGTGATATCTTTATTTCAAGCAATTGATGTCTTGATACAATGCAAATTATTTCACTAATAGTACTGTTAAAGTAACTGCTGAATAAGTTCAGAATGTAACACCTGGCTATGTCATTCCTCACTTGGACTACATTAAAGACCTAGTTAGAGCTTCTGCCCTCTTTTCACAATAGCACACTCTAATTATGCCCTACAATTAAAGTAGATCATAAACCAGTTGTAAGTTATTGGTAGAATTTGGTTGTTCTAATCGTCAATTTTGAAAAAAAAAAAAAAAGGTTTATTCCTGAGGGGTGATTATTTCAAGTTATGGGTAGAGAAGAGGAAGAGAAATGCCCTGGTGTGTGTAGCCATGGTTATTATTACCATGACGTTGGAGGCGCAGGCCTGCTGTCTCCATCGTGTGCCGCCCTGCTTCATTCACTAAACAGTAAGCAGCTTCAGCTCACCATAACCACATAAGCACTTCATATTCAAAGATTCAGACAGACATACCACCGTCAGAAATTATTGCTCCAACATAAGCACATTAGGGGCTCAGAGGTATTTAGCTGATGTGTTCATTCTGCAAGAACAAGCCAAATATTCTTTTAACCTATGCTAAGCCCACCAGTGCATCATTTGGGGTTGCTAGCTGTCCAGTTATTAGCCACTGCCACATTCTTACAGTATGGACCTGACCTAGCTCACATAATCTGACATGTAGTAGCAGAAATTTTACTTAACCAGTAAAAGTCTAGGCCATGGCAGAAACTGGTACCAGTTGCATGCCGACTTTCAGACCAAGTTACCATGGCACCCACTATGAAAAGCACTTGCATTTGAAAAGAAAAGAATGGCATTGTCAGCTAAACTCCGACAGGTTCTCATTTTACCGATTTCACTGCACAAATGTGTGTAACCTTGATCAGTCCTCTGACGCTGCACTGAGCCTGCATTGTTTCATTGCACTTGGCCTCTGGGTGATCCACTCCAGTGGTGATAGAGGGGGGTCATAAGGGCTGTCTTTTCTGTGGGGGGCTGTTTGATATGCAGCATTGTTTTACTTGGATAATGCCAAGCTTGTGACTAACAGAATGCAGTTTGTCCCTTTGCGAACTTCACAGAGGAAGCAAATAGTAATAGTGTAGGTTGTAATATTAAAGATATTATCTAGACATTTTATTGTAATTTTTTTATTCTGTTTTTCTGTTAATGTTTTTAGAGTCAATCTGCTCAGTAAGGATTAAGGGACCATAATTTACAGAAAAAACTACAAAGATTATCTATAAGAAATAAATGGGAAAATATGATAAAACCAAATAATATTGTGATATTGTAATATTGCTTTATAAAATTACCTATTAAATATATACATAAAACAGTAAAACTGAGATATGCGTCAAAGAGAGTCAAAATATGCATTTTAGGAAATTACTTTTTAGGGATGCAACTGAAATAGAGCTGCGTACTCTGAAGAAGCAACCTTACTTTTTACTTATAGAAGATGTAATCTGTCCTTACTGGTGATATTCATGCAGCATTTGATACTTAATAAAGTAACACCTGGCAAAGTTTCACAGTGGAGCACTTTAATTTAAGCAGTAAGTAAGTAGAATATATATGAAAATTGTAACAGTTCAATACAAGCTTGATGTTACAACTAAACTAATCTGATCACCAAGTTTTATAAAATATATTACTACAAGAGCATGCTGATCCTTGCTGACTGTGGCGCCTAATCCCCCAAAAGCAGGACTTTTTATATTAAACAGAATGTTCAATTTTACTATTTCTTCAGCACACTCTAAAATGTTTGGCAGTGAATGTATTTTCTTGCTGTATTCATTCATGAGTCTCTTAGTCTGAAATGATGAGGCCACACACTAAGCAGTGATCACAGCTCTGTGAGTTCAAAGGGCCAAAGCTTCACTCAGACCACTAATGAAGCTCCCGACGCTCCGCACTACTTGACTGCCTGTTGTTTTATTCACACTCACACTCTTTTTACGGGGTGAATTTGTGGTTAGAAGGTCACTGGTTGGATGGGCTCTCTGCTCTTGAAAGACTGTGTTTATCATTGAACAAGTCTACATTCTCATTTCCAGTACAGTAGGGCAGGCTACCAACTGATGCCCTGGTCCCTAGAGACTAGATGTCAAGGGCAAAGGGATCCTCCAACCCATGGTTTCCATGGGCACGCTAATCAGATGTGAAACAGCCTCTCCCTATCCGAGTCATCACTCCCCATGCTGTGAACCTGCGTGTCTTCTCCCATTTGAGATGTAGCAAGAAAGTAAGTGAGGAAGAAGGAGGATAGACACGTCACTACTGAGGCTCCACTGCAGCTTTTAAAGCCTGAGGGGACATGACTTCTCCCTGAAGTACACACAGGACGCAGCTATTAATGGAAAACAGTAGCAAACATTGCATCAGGCTGCTACTTGTAGACCTAGCACACATTCAAAACAATAGCCGACTAAACAAGACTCTGGTACTCCTGCTCACTGTTTGTAGTTCAGTTACCTCACTTACACGCTTACAGTAATATTTATAGGGTAAAGTAGGGAGCATTACTTTTGCCAAGGTGTTTTTTCCTGCTAAACTTTTGTTTGTCTGTAACCAGTGTAATTACAAATTGTCATGGCTAATACTTTTTTGTAATTCACACAGTGATTGAACAGCATCTTCCAGGCAGTTTTTTTTTTAATTTTTTTTTAGGAGATCTCAATATTTTTCTATGAACATTTTAATACGTTTTATAATATAAGGAAGAAATTCTACCCTTTAATATACCCAACTGTCTGATGAAAAATGTAAATGTAACATAGATTTACATACTTGGGTAGACTTTAGCTTTGTAATGCAGACATTGTTTTCTATAGACCTAAAGTTAAACTCTGCATGAATGTTATTGTTTTGTTATTTTTTCTAAACATCTGTTCATATTCAAGAGCTGTGAGTGCACATATGTTTATGAGACAGAGACCCAGCAAGGGGCCATGTAGCGATCCAGGAAGTCTGTGGAGAGACTCATGCCATTAGCCAGTGGTCAATATTTAAGACCCGGTCTGCAAGTGTAAAATAATCTCTGAGAGCATGTTACATTTATGATCAAAGTCACCTTAAATACTGCATTTTTTTGAAAACGTTATTGTTGTCACAGGCTCATAATGGGACAATATGATACAAAGTTTAGTTGGAGTATAAATTGAATGTAAAAAAGATTGATAAAAGAACAATAAAGGAGCCCATAACTTCTTGATAATAAGCACAATTTCCAAGTTGTTGCCAGAGGCTTTGAATGAACCACTATCTGCTGAATCCCAGGATGCCATCAGTCGCTCTCCCCACTGTGCAGTCTTCACAGCTCTCAAATCTCATGTCTAACTTGGAGCAGCCTAACAACAGCCAGCTGTGCAGAGCTTTTAACCACAAGAAATATCACTGATCCATGATGGCGCCTATAGAGGTTTGACGTTAATGGCGTCAATACTGTAATGCATATTTATTTAATTTCACATTATATTTCCCTCCCCCTTCGGCTCATGTTTTAGCTGCTGAAGAAGGACCTGCTGCCTTTTATGACATCTCACAAGCATTAGGCAGAGGCCATATATTGTTTGCCATTGCTTTGTACAAATTGAGCATGAAAGTAATTAAAGCACCTGCATACTCAAAGAAAACAATATTTATTCTGTGGCATGGCAGCTTGTTCATAAAAATGTCCACTCACATCTCCATCAGGAGTCTGCCAGGACTAGTGCTGTAAACGTACCACTTAATGCTCAAAGAGAGACTCATAAATCACTTTAATATCGAAGAAAAACAGAACAGATTTTTTTTTCTACAATATCTGGGCCTGATTAGGTTGTAAGGAGAACCCTGGGCTTCAGGATAGGGTCTGCTGGTCTTATGAGGGCTAGTTAACCCAGGACCCCCTGCCCACTCAGTGTCCAAGCATTAAGGTTACACCAACATACCCTTTATTATTCATTTAGAAATTCAAACAGCAACAACAACAACTATAATACTAGAAACGTAATTTGCCAGAAGGAAATTAATGAAAAGGTTGCAATATTTAAGCGCAGATAGCCTTTCTTCCTGACCGCCTCCATTATTTTTCTGTACCTTGCCCCGTCTTTTACCCCCCACGCCCCCACCCCCATTGCTTTGCTTTCTTCCCTTCACTGCTTTTGCTCTCAAGAGGGGATCTAAGTGAGTAGATTTATTCATTCAAAGGGTTCTGAATTACATTACACATCAGCCCAGAAGTCACATATGCCAAAGTCTTCAACAGTCAGGCTCCCTGGAGAGTTACCCCAAAGGTTAGCCTTATATCCCTAACAAATGAGTTATGATTGTGTCCTCTGTCTCTTCCTTAACTCCAGCTTCTAATGTGAGAATGATTCATGGGATAATATACAAATGTGCGGTGCTTTATCTTATTAAACTTCCTGGTTTTAGATATGCCTTATATTGTCTTCATGCTTTCGTAGTTTGGACGTTATACAATGCCAGAACTAATAAAAGTCACTGATGTATAGGTGTATGTTGATATATTATAGTTGCATGAATGGTTACCGTCCCACTTCTCTTGTTTGACATTATACATTGCCCTGTGTTATTTTGTTATGCCTGGACATCTGGAATAGTTTAGCTACTTTTGTTTTCCACACTGCCACCATAATCATGTCTGCAGGCAAAAACAATTTCTTCACATTAGTGCCCAAAGACTGGTGTTATGATTAAAAGCTTCCTTGTTATGGTCGGTTTAACTAAATAATCAGTACACCCTAAATGGTGTTTGAAGTCTATGGAAGATTTTAATGACTAGCCTTGCTGGGCTTGTAACTTTTGAATTGGCGTCATGTTAGGCCTTCCACTGCAGACTCTATATGCTGGTACAGTGGTACCTTTGCTGTCAGCTCCAACAGTACATAAAAGTTTAATATGGAATAATTGCACTGCTGACAGCACTCATAAAATCTCTTCTTTCCAAGATGCCGATGCTTGTGCCATGAGTATCACGCATTGGCTTTACCTGTACAGCTCTCAGACAATCAGGTGCAGTTTGCGTGGTGTATACATCTAAGGGAAGATGTGTGTTTGTGTGTGTGTGTGTGTGTGTGTGTGCTTCTGGGCCAGCTGCTGTTGTTTTCATCTTGTCCCATGGTGAGGGCTGCAAGAATATTTCCACACTGTAGAAATCTAGCTTTGATTTCAGGGACTGTTATGGAACAAGATCATAGAATAAGCTCTGTTTAAACACCTGAGATAAGTGTTACACAGCAAAGGCAAGCAATCGGCCTCCAGATGAATTATGAATACCACATGTCTCCAGCCTAAGCCCGCTCTTGAACCGAACCTGCTCAAATATGGGTAATTGAAGAGGACTGCTAATACAACGGACAAAAGGCCACTAATGATGGATATCACTATCAGTATGACTGCTGAGGTGAGGTGCCTGTTGCACTGATTTGAGCAGTTATGTTATGTCCATAAACAGGACCTCCCCTCCCTGATGTGTCATACTTCAGATCTGTAATGACAGGTGCCAGTGCAGCTACATGCATTGTGTGCCTTTACCACAGACACAGATGCCTGAGAGAGAAAGCCCACTGAACTGGAAAAGCGTTTGTCTCAAGATGAAAGGCTTCACACCCACTGCCTACATGCAGAGCTCTTCCGACACCTTCCCGCGACAGCGCATACTGTAGCAGAGGCTTGTGCTACGCAGAGACAATCCAGCTAGCATCCCTCCCCACACCCAGTAACGCTGCAACACACTTGCATCTCTCCTTCTCGATTTCCCTTTCTCTGTCAATGAATCCGTGGTACTACAGTAGCAGCCGGGAACACAAGCACATAAGCAGCATGACTGGAACAACACTGGGGGAGATCAGCTCTCTGAAAGCCCAAGGCACAGCAGCCTTGTTTTCCTCATCTCTGTTGCAGCGTGGAGGGCTTTCTGGCGAAGAACATGTTTAGCCACACGCAGGGCGTGAAAAACGACACTGACCATGATGCTAGATAATTGCTTCCCATTTACTCATGTGCCGAGAGCACCAGACAAAAATAGCATGTCACTGTAACAGACGTGCTTGGAAGCATGGGAACTGGGAGTGCTGTGGCTAGTGATCGATAAACAGAGTGGACAGCATCTTAGCAGCATCAACTCAACACGGCATGCCACACCGGTCCTCCACCATAAATAACACAATATTACCAGCATCCGAACTTAGGCTACATTCTCTGATAACAGCTCTGAGCAGTGGGTTGTGTCTATAGAAAACACACAGGCAGCTCTGTGTAAGTCCAGACTGCTGAGTTTGGTGGGTAGGTGATAATCCCAAGACTGCCCCAGACATTTACACAGGTTTAAGTGTTGTTTTTTCACACTACAATGATACCTGCATCACATCTCTGGACCATCCACTGCTCTCTAAACTATGTTCAGCGCTACATTTCTCAGCTTTTTTTTGACCCATGGGGCATTTAAAAAATTAGACAAGCCATCACAGTTTTGTCTGTATCAGTTATCCAACAAAATTCACTTTATCTGCACTTGGACGCAACGTAATGGCTCTA
Organism: Periophthalmus magnuspinnatus; assembly: GCF_009829125.3. Lineage (NCBI taxonomy): Eukaryota > Metazoa > Chordata > Actinopteri > Gobiiformes > Gobiidae > Periophthalmus > Periophthalmus magnuspinnatus. The sequence continues at coordinate 30,646,790 of NC_047135.1, read as the reverse complement.
AACAAAAAGTTGTACTTAAACTGTACTAATTTTCTGTGACAAAGCTTTGTGATTAAACCCTCCACACATTAAGTATATGAGGGACTTGTGTTCCTCATTCGTGAATACAACAAATACAGTAGTCATTCAGCTTAGACTGCACACCTGCACATATGGGTGCTGTGTAGCTCTACTGCACACTGTCATGTAAGAGCTCCTGGTAAAAGGGAATACATCAAGCCATAAATTAATCAGATTCTCTCCATTTGTCACTCCACCTCCTTGAACATGTGCCATACATATCTTAACATTTCATAATAGCCATAAGCATCTCCCATATACTGCTATTCACATTAACATAAAGACCTCTATTATTCTAACCCTAATTTACAGAGTCATACCATCAAGGTGAGGCACAAAAAGCATACATCTAAGGTAGAAGCCACAGTGAAGTTGACCAGAAAAGCCAAAGCAGTACATTATTAGAGAGTATAACCACTGCAGTGCAGTACTGTATACAGCCAGGTGCAGATATTTCTGCCTTTTAGAGCCCACACAAGGCTAACCATGCCTAGTAACTGATCAACTACAGCTGCCTGCATGAGCCAAAGACAAACAGGAGAGAAATAGAAGCATATAGAAAGATATAAGCTGCAACAAAGCAGTACTCACCAGCACTGGCAGAACACAGCAGAGACACCAAGAGCACAATCACCAGCGTCAGGATCTTCACATTCATTTCTGCACTCCCCTCTGGCTCTGCGCTCGTCACTTCTGATATACTGTAGTGGTGTGTGTGTGGACGAGAGAGAGGGCGAGCAGCTGAGCGAGCAGAGAGGGAGAGAGAGAGAGAGACTGTTTTCTCCCAGTGAGAGAGAGAAGTGACTGTCCAGGGAATGCCTGTGTATTTGTCTAAATGCCTTTTTGTATCTCGATGTGTGACAGCGCTACTCCAAGACTGAAGCTCTCCCACCGAGTTGCTTTTTCTTCGGACACGGCCAAGTTCACAGGAGCCCTGAATGTGCTGGAAGCCAGTAGCCTATGAGTCCTGGATAATGAGACTACTTGGTCATGTGGCTTATGTATCATTGACTCTGGGTCACGGAAAAGACCCCCTCCGTCCCAGCAGCCTCTCCACCCCTTTTCTGTGACCATGCCCCGAGAGAGAGAGAGAGAGAGGGAGAGAGAGAGGTAAATGAGTTAAAGGGGAGGAGTGTGGAGGTGAGGCTTGGCCAGTTTAGTTTTGTCATAATACTCAAACTAATGGTCTTGTTGCACTTGTTGTGCTTCTTGAATCCAGTTTATAGGGAAACTGAGATGAAAGAAGTGAAGGTGCAAGGTGAGATCTTTGTCTTCCTGTTTTTGTGGCTCTGATTGAGCTCTCCTTTAAACTATTGGCATTAGAAAACTCAGACCAAAGTGAAGCTTAAATCATTTGGCACTGTTTGAAGTTAGTGTCTATGACAATAAGGTGTAACCACAGGAAATCACTTATCAGTCTGCCCAGGTCTACAGCAGACAATATTTGTTTCCCTCTGCCCAAAGTCATTTGTTTCATTTTGTTTCACAAACTTTTATTATTTTCACGAACAAAAGCAGCAACCATATTGCTGCCCCGAAGCCAACTTGTTATTTTTTCACACAATAAACAGGAAAGGTTGCATTGCGTATTCTGAATTGTGTGAAGTTTTCTTATCACTCTAAGCCACAGAAAAACTTCAAGGCGACACAGTTCTGTGTGCTCCAAGCTGAGGAAATCTTTCTGGACAGATGATAAATCTTGTTTAAGACTTTTGTTGGCATTTCTTGAAAATACAGAAAAGGATTATTGAGGCATTTTTCTGCGTCGCCATCTACAGTGCCGCCCTGTTCCAAGTGTTCTACTCTGGACTAGAGTAGATTTCCTGTTACCACTTAACGAACAAACTGGTCTTATTTCGTGAACAGTTCTTGTGCCACTTCAGTTTGGGTCTATGAAGTCCCCAAAGGCTCCCAGTGACACATGATGGATGGACCGCCTTTGGTCACAACATCCAGAGCCCCTTCTCTCCATGCCAGATCTCTATTCTATGTGTTGTCCCTAAACAGTGACTTTAGTGCTGTAGACCTGGGAAGAGGGGCCCAGTGACCCTGCACTGCAGAGCTCCTGCTTCACACAACCCCCTATTGTCTCCCATAGGCCTTCGGTCCCAGAGGGCAACATGTCTGTGCCACCCACTCGAGATCCAACAACCAGAGCACCTTCCATTTTTACATGCAGCACTTGAAGCCTTCATTTTGTGTGAAGCAATCCTCTCACCTCAGGGGTGGCCAAGCCCAGGGGCTAAAGATGCTTATCCAAGCCTGTCCTTTTTTTAGCTGAAAGATAATTCGCCCAAGTGCCTTTAAAAGAATCTCTCCAGCATTCTCTCCCATGTACACTGTGAACACTGACAGAAAGTTCACACATTTCCTCCAGTTATTATGAGGATAAATACCATAACCATCCAGCTTAGTACTTAGGACATCAAACTTGAATTTCATTCTGCATCCAGCAATCATTTCAGTGTGCACAAGTGCCTGTGGAGTTATTAAACATTAGCAGTTAATGTTTGTGAGCGCATGATTAAACCAAAAACTGACCCCAAACGTGCTCAACCCAGGTGCTGCTTGCGATAATGTGCTGTAGAGGATTTGGCAGCCATTAAAATGTCTTATGGATATGGATTAAAACGTGAGAGACATTGTGGAATTGGCAACATGGACTCAAACATTTGCACTCTATTAGCTTTAATTGTCTTAGCTTGAAGCAAAGCCTGTAATGAAAATGAAGCAGATGGTATGAGTGGACGATGGGCTGTGACACGAGCATAAGCCAGTGGAGGATTGTCTTGTACATCCAGCTCTGAGGAGAGACCAGTCATGGCCACTCTTCTGCCCCAGCACAGGCAGGAAACACTTGGATGTTTACAGGAAGTGCTTGATAAAGGAATTTGGTCATTTTGGTTGCAATGACGAATTTCCCAGACCCTGGCTTAGTGCGTAATAAGAAACAGACATTCTTCAGATAATAGCTGTCCGACGGATGACAGAATGGCTATCTCCTCAAAATCCTCTGTGCCACCTTCCTTTGTAAATGTTCACAGCTGGGGCGTTTGTCATCAGGTGGCGTTTTGCTAAATCGGCCTCTGATCTTGAATACTTTCTACATTATTTATACATTTTGCTATTAATACAATTCCTGTTTACCATCCGCTTCCATATCGGGCTCTCTGAAGCGATAATGAAAAGGATGTTTGTTTGTATTGTTGTTCCAGTGATTGAATCAACACTGGCAGGTTCTCATGAAATAATTGTTTTTCTTGAACCAAACTGTAAACTTCCGCCTCTGCACGCTTGTTAAAATGGCAAACATAACAGAGGTTAATGAGTAAATATCTGTGCGTTGGCTCGGCGATGGTTGCTAATTAGGCTCTGAGATCTGACTCTGACATCTTCATTGAAACGTTCAAAGTGAAGTCTTCTCTAGAGATGAGAGAAGAACCAGAGCAGTGTTAAGCTGTCTACGGCTTTAAACCAATCTGATCTTCCCCAGAGGCAACTTGTGTCTCATGAAATATCAAGAATCACATCTTAGCCTTGTATTTCATGTTGTATTACAACAAGTTTCAACTCAGTCTTGACATTTGTGTATAGAAAATGCCCCACAAATGCCAGTGGAGGGTTCAAAGACATAATCTCTTAAGCAGGTTAAATTAGGCTAAAAACAATAGCTGCAACTAGGGATGCACCAATACAGTTTTTCAGTTCCAGTATCGACTACTATGACTTTAAGTATCTGCTGATACTCTATATTGACTGATACCAGAGTAGGTATGGAAAATGGAGCTTATTTCCTTAAAACACAGTTAACTTACTACACAAGAAAATCCAACTGTGTTATGCAACTGTTAGGTATCCTTCACATAAGTACTGTACAGCTTTGTATGAATAAAAGTAATAAGGTATAAAGTAATCCTCTAAAAATGTCTGCTCTAGAATATAGCGACAAAGGTAATGTATCATATTTCATTTATTTGGACAGTTTGTCCAGCCTGTTTGACACTTTCTTGCATAAATACACATTAAAGACTTGTCTATCTTTTCTTCTTCCTTGGACTGCCCAGTTCATCTGGTAGTATATCCAATCTATCCAATATAACCAAATAGAAATGATTGCATTTTGATTATGTGGCTCTAAATCACTGTTAACTGCGACGTTTCCTCTGAAGGCCTGAGGAGTGATCCATTGGGACTAAGAGCTTTGTTTGTGTGGGATGTCCAGGCTAATGTTTTGTGATCATTTCTCTGATAATATAGATTAACTGTGAGACTAGTGAATTCCTTTTTCTTTTTTTCATTTATTCACCATTTACATGATATAGAGCACAAACTTGTACATGTACTGACAAAGCAATACATGTGAATTTATAAGGCATGTTTAATCAAGTACATATTAGTCTGTCAGGATGAAGTATAGAAATATTTAATGAAATGACACTTCTCCAAGTAATGTTGTGTTATACAGCTGTGGTGGGATAAAAGCATGAAAACACCATGATTAGACCCTCATATGCCGGCCAGGCACAGATTCTCTTCAGATAGAATAAAACAACAAATACGGGTTGGCTATTCAGTGGGGTGCTCTGGCTCTCTTTACTGTCTAATCAGTGGCTCAGATATTGTGAAGTGGCAGTGACATCACCCAGCGCTCAGCTCCTCACCTGTGCTCTTTACTCATCCTGTTGATATGTTTTGGACTCTGGTACTGAGGGATGAATCTATGGCAGGAGGCCAGTTCCACATACTCCCTTGTACTTGTTAAAGTGAAGCATTTTTCTGGGACTTTTAAGTTACAGCCAAGGTGATGATCATTCACCCATGCTTGATTGTAACAAAGAATCAAAATGATTCTAAAAGAAGAGGTAGGGTATCCCTTCCGAATTGTTGCTCTTATCATGGGTCTTATCAGCCGCGACATAGAGGTGCAGTTTATAAATGCTTGATGTGGTTTCTATGGAAGCAGCTAGTTTGAAGTGGGGGCTGATTTGAGGAGGAAGGCCTGAGCGTGCCTCGGCTTGGACCTGCTGACTTACACTGAGGGAGAGAAATCTGAATTGACAGATGAGAGATAAGCAAATGTTTTGTGTGGCAGAGGACAGAAGCTGAAAACAGACATGAGGCGTCTTTGAAAGACCCTTTCAGAGCTCACAAGGGCCAGGTCTGTGCTGTGGACAGAAGACTCTGAAGATCAGTGTCTGGCGGAACCCAACGCAATGAACCTTTCATTAAATTCACTCATGTCTTCCTCCTACAGGCAAGGTAGAGGATGCTCAGGAGAGCAGGAGGATATTTTTGAAAGCTCTTGGTTTGTGCTGTTCTGCTGGTCACTGCATGAGGACTTTTCTTCTCTGGTTGCTTGTGGACAGAAAAGCGCTTCTCACAGTTGGATCAATGTACAGTGTGTTCGGAAATAATGATTCCAATGTGTCCAAAATGATTTTCATGTGTGACTTCTATGTACCCCACTGTCATAATATTTGAATGATTGAAAGGCTTATACATATCACAATAGCTATTGTTATGTAGGTAATCATCTCATGATGTTCATGGACATTTAAGTTAGAGGATGGGAATGTATATGTACTGTATATATAAAAATGCAATTTACAATGTCTTTTATTTATAACATCTGCCATAACTGCAGTATTTTCATGAGGTGTATGAGTAATGTGATTCTTGAAGACCTATAAATGCAAACACTGTATGGCCACTTTTTCCGTTGTGTTTTCAGTTAGTCTCAAATACGCATAACATTTTAAAGAACTTGATTTTTACAAAAGTGAACTTATTTTACAGGTCACAATAGCAGACTTCTTTCATTCTATGCCTACTCTTAGGTAAGGGTTACTGGTGAAAAATATGGAGACTTGCTGGCAGGGGTTTGAAGTCACAGTTCCTTTGTCTCTTATCTATCTGTAAAATTTCCCTTTGATGTCTTGTCACTTACTCTATTTCATATTCTCTTTGCTCTTTGCGAGAAGAAAACTCCACAATCCAGCGTTTCAACATGTCTTTTTCTGATATGTGCAATCAAAGTAAATTATTCATGGTCGCACAGACTATAAAGTTTAAGCGGCAGACCTGGTAACTATTGCTCCAGCTGCTATTGTTCAAGGGAAAGCAAAGCAAAGGGCACGAGAAGGCAAATTCATTAATGACACTTTATTTTTATGGCAAACTTGGGAGTGGAAGGATCCTAAGCACAATTTGTTGGGTTTTTATGTGAGCCACTGCCGCCTCCACCTGCCCGGGCCGGGGTACTTAGAGGGCATCTCCCGACATGAGTCCAGAACACTATTAAATGGCTTTCATAAGGGCCTGAATGGAGTGCAGATGGAAAGCACCTCACAATGGAGAACATCTATTGTTAATATTACTGTTGTCAAAAGGAGCAGGTTATGTTACATTTTTGTGAGGGCATACATCACTGTCAGGAATCATGACTCTAATCAGGTTGAATCAGCTTTTGCATAAAATTTTTAAGGGTATTTTTGGGTTATGAGTACAGCCATAAATGGGGAGATATTCTATGTTTCTACTAAGCCATGCGGTAGATGGTGAATATCACAAGTCATATTTAATATATGTAATAGGGGCCAAGGTGTCATTAAATAATTAAAATATTTAAGTACTTAAACAACAAACCAAAATCCTAGACACTTACTAAATAAACCCCGCACATGTTGTTTTTTCCAGTTTTGCTGCCACTTAAAACCACCATCAGTTAGTGTGAAAGAAATACGGCCCTGTCATTGTCATGTGACTATTTTAAATAAGTTAAAATACAGCGGTAGTGAATAGAGTTTTTTTTAAAGAAGAGAAACTGAAAAGCAATCGGAGCCGCTGGAGGATATGGCTTCCTTTGTACTTTTGGGACGTTGGCAGGACTTGATAAATGGATGTCTGTGAAGGAACAGTCTCACACAAAACGCCTGACCTCTTTCAGTTACGTAGCAACTAGACTTTCTCTGTTTCATGGGAATTGTGTTTCACTTCATGTTATCTAGAAACACTGGCCAATATTTCTTACTTTATTGACTTTGTTTTGTGTTATGCTCTCCCATGCTGTCATTTAGGTTCATTTAATGCTTCTTGTTGCTCCTTCTTGTGACTCACAGAAGTCTATAATAAGACCACAAGCACCAAGCACATGTAGAACATAACAGAGCCACAGAGTTCACACCAGAGTCACTTTGTAGTGTTGTGATGTCAACATGTAACCTCACACATGTAACACATTTTCACTGTGGTCAGGTTATTTTGAACAAATTATCAACAGTTTAAATGTCTGCTGAAAAATAGCAAATGGCTTTTCTTAAACTCAAAGAATATAAAGGAGCATTAAAAGCTCACTTGTAGCAGTTAATAGGACATGACGCTGTCTTCTTCTGGCGTTAGCGTTGTGTAATTATGGGACGATATTGAAATTTGATGTTGCGATTATCATGGCGAAAATAACTGTGATTAACGATAATATCACCATAATTTTTGAACTAGAATAGAATAGAATTGTATCAGTGACAACCAGTAGTTTTTTTCTGCACATTCTGGTGATAAATTGGCGATTATCACGATTGTTGTCTACCCTTATCACGATAAGCGCTATTATTGTTTATTGTCCCATCCCTACTGCTGCGCTGGTAATTCTTCTAATGCTAGTGACAGTAATAAATCATAGTTTTAGTAAGCAAATTGAAAGGTACCATTGAAAGCGCTCTATAAAGTCTTGTATTCGAGCAGGAGGGTGCATGAACCTGGTGACCAGCTTGGTATTCCTGTGCCGTATGTTGGCACTCATTTCTGCATCCTCGGGTTTCAGATGTTACGGGCGTCTTTCATGCCACACAAACATCAGAGCGCTCCATGAGATAAGCGACACCTAGCCCACTTCTACTGACTGGAAATAATTGTGTGTTTTATTTGAGGCTAAGATAAGATCAAACCTTTGCTTAATAAAGGTGTATGTTTTAATCTTTTTCTTTACCTAATTTTCAAAACGCGAAAGGAGGAAATAGGCAATCAGGTCTAACTAACTTGTTCCTAGCTCTTACAAACGTTTTTAGTATTAACATGCATGAATTTTCGGGCACATGCATATTTTTAGAACACCGCCGTGGCCTATTATTGCTTCATAAGATAATAATGCTGGTACATCAAGCTAGTTAGCTTGATGTACCAGCATTATTATCTTTTTGGCAATCCATATTGAATTTTGTGAAAGATATCCCACCAAATAACATGGGCTAATAACATTGCAACTCAACTCTTCAACCATAACCGCTTAAAAACTGTGGAAAGCCCCCATCCCCATATCAGTCTATTTTTGGCCATTGTGCCAAATAAAACACGTGGAATCCATCATGTCTCCAACAATCTATGCTTGAAGAGGTGCTAGAAAATAAATGGCTGATGGTGTGCCCAATACGGTAACATTTGCCCTGTTACCCAGAGGTGCAGAATCTTTTAGTGGTTAAGTCTCTATATGTGACACAAACACATTTTGCTGGTTCCTTATACTGTTGGAAGGTGATTGGCAATCAAACTGAAATTGTCATGTGAATTATTGTCTTTACCAAGTAACAGACTGCAATTTTACAGGAGATATCGTCTGCAGAGAACTAAAATCCTATTATACGCAAGGTCTAACTTACTATGACGTTTAGTAGTTTATAAAATATTGTTCTTATTCATATTGAAATAGCTTCAGTTTTCTTATATTTGTATGGTCTTTTACATGTTTAAAATGTGCACTGTGAAGTGAATTGTAAAATGTAAGCTCTTTGAGAAAGTCCCCACTTCATTGTAAAAACATTTCTGCCATATCATAGTGTGAAATAAGCTCTCCTTTCCCATTCTGTGCGGCTTTGTGTCGGTCTAAAGTGGTTTTCACACCGAGCGTCTCCCCTGGCAGCAGCTGGGCTCGACTCTGTGGGCTGCAGCGGGGATAGTTGTTTGTTGCACATGAAAGATGTGGGTTTGAGTTGTTTTCTGCAGATGTTTCTTCACCATGGCAAAGCTTCACAAAGTCCATGTGAGACCGCTTTCTCTGGCACTGTGTAAATTAATTGATTTATTTGGCTTGGGAGAGAGTGCACGCATCACAGATTTGCAGCAATCAAATCAGCAATTATGTGGTTTCAAATTTCATGTTGGCTTCCAGCTGCGACAAGCTCACAGACGTCTGGCCTGATTCAAGGCTGCTTAAAACGTTTTATTCCCTGGCATCATAAATAAACATTATACACAACAGTAATGTGATGCTGAGACATGCATCCGTATGTAATGTTGGAGTATGAGTATTAGATCCATGTGATAACCCTGGGGTGTACATGTAGAAACGTGTGTACAATAGGAGGATTTCATATACACCAACACCATATTAGATTACATGGAGGAAGCACAAAGTGCATATTTCATTTCCTGACAGCATTTTTCTCATACTGTGACCTGCTGCGTGTGAAGGCCTGCCACAATAACACATTTTGAAGTGCGATAATATTGCTACAAAAAAAACATCACGATAATGTTAACACTATGCCACTGACAACCTTAAAGCCTGATAATCCCGGTGAACCCTTGCCCTTTATCTAAATGTATTTTATCATTAAAATATGAGCTACAAGAAAAAAATGTGCAGAATGAAAGACTTTGCATTTTGTTACTATCTATATTTTGAATTAGAGGAGTAAATTCAGTCCTTGTAAACTTAAAAAAATAATACCAGGAATATGCAGGGAAGGTTTATGACTGAAAAAAGCAAGAAAATTGCTAGGAGCATCTCTTGGTTTCCTTGATTACAAGTTTGGTTTAAATGATGCAGCAGCGCTTTGCCCCGTGAACGAGGACAGAGAGCCAAATGCCAGGTTAAGTGTGAAAAGAGCAGAACCAACAATGTTCTGGGGCTGAATGAAGGTCATTCTGGCATTGTTCTGGCATTTTGTACCTGCCAATTTTCTGGGACTTATGTGTGAATGGAGCTTTACTTGACCCTGTATAGCTCAATTTTGCCATTCTACTACTACTGCTACAACAAAAATAAAATTAAAAAAATCCTTACTAGTGCAAAGAAAAAAACAAACAAAAGATAAGTTGATATAGTAATTACTGTGACAGGACTAGCTGTGGGAGAAATCCCAAAAAATAAACAGAAAAAAACAAAAATTGAACATGATGATGATGAGTTTCATATGTATTTTTTGTAGATCTGTTTCTTGAGAAATCAAGAAATGATTGGCAAGCATGCCTTTGAAGCATTTACCTAATTTCATTTCTTTGTTGCTGCTGATCAAAGAAAAACTGAGCCTTGTGATGCAGAAACAGGTACCATCACATGACGCAGCCCGGGGGCACTCTGCAGGGTGGGCGGACTCAAGTTTGGTGTGGGCCATCTGTGTGCTATTTAGTTGGGTCCCAGCAGTCATGGCTGCTTAATTCAAAAGTGTCAAAGAGTGTCATTAGGTTCAGCCATTTAAAAGCTTCAGATTTCATTAGCCACAGGAAGTCCACATTACCCTGCGGATTAATGTCAGCTTTTGTGGTTAAAGGCTACATTGGTACAGACTGCCTGCCCCTCTTTTAACTAGACAGTAATAACTTTATTAAGGATCTGAAAGAGTGACACTTGGAGATTTGCATCAACATACTTGAATAAATGAGTATGCTTGTTATTGTGCTTTATGGGACAGTTTCATGTTATTTTGTAAAAATAACATCATTTATTGTGGGTGGTGGAGATGACGCATTTCAAACGTATCGAGAAACCACCAGCTCACTATCTGGAGGAAGACAAAGCGCTGAGTCATGTTGTAATGAGATGTCCACAAAACCATTAGTCGCTGAAGATGAGCCAAGTCCTTGTGCCTAATTTTCCTCCATAACATGGGCTTTTCTTTAAGCCAGTAATGCCTGGCCTGTTTCCCTGAATAATTAAAATCATGTTGTGTATTTTTTTTGTCAAACTTCCACGTTCTTTGTTTAATAAAGAACAAAATGTTGTCGTCACCCTAGAATAAAGGAGACATAATGGAGCTGCGTGTAGCTGTCTCCGCAGTTTTGCTACATCATCTTGATATCTCTCCAAGGCCAGAGGCTGTGTACCCTAGAGGGGCGGCCGCTCTGTGTGGAGGGGTCAGTACACCTCTGTGTTTCATCACTTCCTCATTCATCACAGTGTCAGCCCGGGCCTGTGTCAGGACGCTGTGTGCTTTACCAGGTGTGAGAGGCGTCTCTTAATCAGGAAATGATTGCAACCAGCCATGATTCATGGTGTGGTCTGGCTGTCACACTATACATGCTGGGTTCCAGAAAGCATGTCTTAAGTTTGAAATGTAAACCGTGTCTTCAGAGAGCTGTACCTGCGCCGATGGGAGAGCTCAGAGGCACAACTGTGGAAATGTTTGAGAGACACTTTGGACTCTTTCCGTTTTATCTTTTTTTCTTTACACAAAACGCGTGCTCTGTTATTTTTCTCTGTCAGCTTGAACGAGGTTGGACCTTTGCAGAACAGCCCCATAGTACCGCTTTACTGCTGACTTGGCTATGAGTCCAGTTTCTGCATTTAACACTTTGTGTATGCCCGGGGACCAGTGTCCAGTGGGCCCTGAAATAAGCACATAATCCTTTAAGTGGCAGGGAGCCATTGCAGGTTAATGCGTAGTATTGCTAAAGTGCAGCTTATTTGATATCTCTGTGGCAGCAGAGTTTGTTAGCCTGTGCGGCTGCATCCTGAGGCTTTAGAAACACTGTTTTGAGGACAAAAAAACAGAGCTAAACTTTCTAGTTATTTAGTTTCTTGTTTCCTTTGAGCAGAAATGTAAGTAATTAACATTGAATATGTTCACATGTTGTGTGGTCAAAGTTATACCAGATACTGTTATCCTACTCAATTGTTCTTACTTTTGGAGACAGCTACATCAAGTTCAGTCAAGTTCAAGAACAAAAATAGCTTCATGGCTTTCAGTCATTGCAATTAAAACCTGCTATTTTATATAAGATTTCACCACATTTCTTTTGAAATTTCATCCTGTTTAGACTAAATCATTTCCCTCACTTCAAGAGTATTTAGTTTTCGACGCTGCAGGGACAAGGAATACCATGTAAATAAAAGAGCACAAATAATGTAATTTCTGTGGAGTGGTTATTTTTATTTGATCTGCTGCAACCAGATGATCGAGTGGGAAAAGACAATGTTGTGAACAGAAAGGACCTTGACCCACTTTAAATAACAAAGCTGTGCTATGGGAAATGAACGATGGATGGATTAAAATAGAGGTGAGAAGAAAGAAAGCAGTGTAGTGTGCTGCTAGTTTTATCTTACTCCAAAGTGTCGCCAACAAGTAGTGCACTGTTCACAACAGTGGAAAATTCTAATGATGACTACGCTTAAGTGTGAAGAGCTTATTGAGTTTTCCCTCGGAGGCCTCCCTGGTGCATCGTTTGGAGCTGTGCTGTAGGCAGTCACTGTAGAGACTCCAATTACTGACCAAGTCCCACTTGGCTGGCTTCTGACTGTGACCAGCAAAACAGAAAGTGAGAGAGACATGAGAGAAGAAAGAGGTGAAAAGGCAGAACAGAAGATTTGGTAGCAGAATGATAATGGCCGACAGGAAGCCCTGAGAGACAAACATCAAGTAGAGGTGAGATAGACATGTCTTTGTGCATGTGCTTTGTGCAATGCTGGGCAAGCTCCAAATGTTCAAATCCAGATAAGTCAGATTCACTGTATGTGCATTTTTAAAGGTGCACTACAGAACTTTTCCGGTTGGTGCAATGACACTTCTCACTTTCTCTCAAAACACATGGGAAATATCTCACAAATCTTTATGAAAAAAGACTGTGTCAAAAACACCTGTGGCATCCTGACCAGTGCTCCTGCTGCTCTGCTGTTGACAGAGGTCGCTATAAGATTTCACAGTGCACAAGTGCATGCAGTGATAAGGAGTCAACATGAGTGCAAATAGTTCATTTACAGTAGGGCAGTAATCTAATCATTTAACCAGTAGATGTGACAAACATACATAACATAAACACATTATGTGTATATTTAAAAATCAAATATCTCAAGATTCACATGCAGCTGCTTTGAACTGAAAAATAAAATGTCAAAAAATCTTAATATTACAGTAACTTAGCTCTGATTCTACTCTGATTCTGTTTTGATGTTGTACTCATTTGTTCCCAAGCAGCCTTCATCACAACCTTGTTTTGGGGGAGATACGTGTGACAAGAGAAGTGATGCATGCAGTAGTATAATACAGTGAACATTTTGCCAAAAATATTTATTTAAAGAGAACTGAAGAGGATTCTAGCAAACTGTTTACTTACCATCCTTACCTAATTTAAGTCTTTATTTGAAGACAGTAGATATGAAGTATTAAATATGATTTTTTCAGGTTTGTATATTCTATTCAGATCTACTAAATGTGAATGACTCTAATAAGGCGATAAGTGGTGGAGGTTCTTCCTGATCATTTATGGCATTAATATAATGCTGTGATGCTTTACAGTGTCACATCTGATTTTATATATTTCTGCAAAAGAAACAAAAAACCCTTCATCAGTATTTGTAAGAAAAGTGTGATTGTGATGTGAAGAGACAGTATTTCTTTACAGCAACTACAGTTTGACAGAGCTGTCAGAGTTGACCACTTTGTTGGCAGTGCACCTCTCCGATGAAAACATTCGATTGGCTCTTCATGCATGGCTGCCTCTGAAGCATCCCGAGTTTCTCACTGTGGGTGTGTGTGTGTGTGTGTGTGTGCTGATAGTGTGCTCGGCATGCCAGTGATGGACTAGGAGTGACTTATGACCCCTGAAACCACCAGATTAATGGTTGGATGTGGACGGTAATGAGGACTTCCACAGCATCCATCTGCCCTGTGCAGCTGCTGCTCCAGATGTGGACACACCTGTAAATGCCCATTGATTTCCGGTGGTAGTATCAGCAGATTTGAACAAAAATGACTTGCTCTGGTCAGCCCCTGTTGATTTGTGCACAGTATTTTTCAGTCAAGGGCAGCTGGTCATCTGAACGTACATCATTTTCATTAGAGGGTAAGGTGAAAGCCATAAAAGAAAAAACTGTATCAGAAACTAAAATTATAATTAGATTGATGTTGTTTTCTGTTGTAGAACATCATGTAGAACATATTTCTTATGGTCAATTTAATTACAATTTAATTAAAAACTACAGTAAAACATTCACAACATGACACACATTAGTTTAACAATAACATTTCTTACATTTTACAGCCTTGACTTTTTTGGCATCTTTCCCACAGAATTTAGCTTGTGTATTTTATATTAAAGTGCCTATGACAGGTCGAACTCATTTTTCTAAAACATAATTAAGACATTCATATTTTACAAAAAATGTTAAAATATTTTTCCCAGTTTGGCCATTTGGTTAGTTTTCACATTTTACTTCCTAGTTAGAAATCATGACATAATATTATAGAAAACATTTTTATTAAATAATGTTTTAAGTATTGCAAAAATGTGTCTAACGTTTGGATGTAATTCTCCCAGTGTAATGCTATCACTATGTTTTCGAACTCTACTTCCTGTAATTTTCAACATAATTTTCAAATTTTTTTCATAAATTGCTTGTTGATTCGTGCAAAAACTATAATTTATATTTACAACAGGTATTATCCAATCAAGTCGAAATGAGAGAATCATAAAAACCTGTCATACACACTTTAACTGGTTATGACTCATTCTTTGTTCCTTTAATCATGGACCTGTAGTGAAAAGCTACATGGAGGACCTGGAGTGGCACAGCATTCTTTCCTAAATAAAATGTGGTCAAATACTGTTGACAGTCTATGGGACTAGACTCTTTGTTGTTTCTCCTTGTCATCCTGCAGAGGTCACTCTGTCTGGGTCATTGTAAGAGCACATAGTCTTTGGAGAAGGTCTGTACTTCATCTTCACTGCTCATTGCTGCTTCATTTACAGCTGTCAGCTTTACATCAGGGTAATGAGGTTTACTTTGTTTTCAGTCTGCCTTTAAGACATTATGTTAGTGTGTAATCTTTTTTCTAATCTTAAGTATTGCATTTCGTGAGTGGTCTTAATCTTAGGAGGAGTTGATCCCTCTTAACTAGTTAATTGTGTAATTGTCTAAATCCACGCTGCAAATACGGAAACCTCTGTCAGTCTCCAGCAGCCGTAGCACAATCTCCATGTCCTGGACTAAAACACTGCAGTGGTTTGGACACTTCCCCACGTCACTGTAATACACAAGTGCATATATGGCCAATGACAAGTCAGTTTCACTCATGTATCTCTCCTAAGCTTCTAGTGCCTCTGGGAGAATTTGTGAGATATGGAGCTGATAACAAAGAGCATGTTGAAGGCCTAGGATGTCACTGTTCAGGGTAGGTGACAGTGTTGTTCCCCGCCATCTGTTTCCCAGGCGACGGTCCAACATGGGCACAGGGGAGTAGCCCACCATGCCACAGGATCATTTTGGTATTTCACATTAGCGTAGCCACAATAACTTACCTTTATCTTTCACAAACTTTGAAGCAGGTCATGACTAGAGCAATGATACTTTATTGGACACTGGGAATGAAAGAAAATAAAAAAATTCACAGTTGTTTGGTCATGGCTCATGGTGTCAAAAATCGTGAATAATCTTTAAAATGTGATGTTTCTTCTCACAATAACTGTAACATTAAAATCGTGACATCCCTACAACAGTCCCGAGCGCATTTTAAAAAATCGTAGATAAGATCGCTTTCACTCAAACTGCCCATCTGTCTCCTGTCTGTCCGTTGTGTCTCGTGTGTGGTATTCCTCAGAAGAAGAAAAATCTCTGGCACGAGTTTTTCACATGCTGTCAAGCTATAGGGTTACCGATAGCGCACAGAAGCGGGATTATTGAATTTGCGCTAGTACAACAGTTTGTTTTTGTCCTCCTTTCATTTTAAAGCTGTCAGGCTGTGTGAGTTTCCCATGAAAACACTGGAAGACAACAGGGAGGACACTCAACGGCACCAGTGTTTAGGTGACAGGACCAGTGCCGTAACTGGCAGATCATTTTCTGTTTGTCTACGTTACCCAAACAGCACAGGAATGTTATGAGAGCAGCAGGGTCCCATCATTCAGCCTTTTATGAGAGGACCCCACAAAGGCCTGAATCACTCTTCTTCTCTGTTTCTGCTGTCACCCTCAGGAAAAGTGAGCTCGCCGTAAATCACAGTGGCAGTTCTGTGTTTTGAACGGGCAGACTGTTCGATGCCGGCGTCATTTTATAGGCTGGTATTTCACTCCATGTTGCAGCCCTTAAAATCATGTTCCTTGTAATGCTGATGCGTGTAGCTGTGAATACATAGGAGCAAGGATGAATGGATATCAGGGTTCCCAGAGTGCAGCTAAGAACCCCTGTCCAACCTTTGTCCAGGCTCTGAACTTCATGGAATTCAGTCGATTCCTGCAGTTTGAAAAGAGGAGGCTTTAGTGCATTCTTCAAGGATGTGAACCTGAACGCAGCCGTGTTAGCTTGCATTAACGTGTGCTATATACAATGAATCACTTTGTGTGTGGCCTTATAGAGGAGATTTAGGAAGGGAAAAAAGATTGTTTAAAACAATGGAGACATTTTTTAAGCAGCAATAATAAAACATGTCATATGAATAAAAAATATCCCAAAGCAGAGACCTCTTCAAACACAAAACTACCTCCATAATTCTATGATATTGAGTTCTATTGTCTAAATCTTCTTCCAAGTGGCTTCAATTAGTAGACTTTCATGTGCTACTTTGTTTTGATCTATGAGGCCTGCTTTCTGGATTGCACACACAGCTCAATAGTAGATTCACTGTTTGGGTCTATCTTTGCAATATCAGACCACAACTTCAAAACTTTCTACTACTGACGAAAACTGGAGGTACTGGGGAAACAGATCAATATTTTACAAGTTGGGCTTACTTGACTGCAGTACATTTGAGCAGTATATAGGTTAATGTTAATTGAAAAAAGTAAAAATGTTATGCATAGCTGAGATTTAAAATCCTTTTTCATACATAGTTTCTTCTAATTATTTCAAATGTGCAATTAGACACCGGAACTGTGTAGTATAAGTGTGTGCATACATACATGCTTAAGTCTGCACAAATCCCCCAACAGCTCCTTGTGTGCTCCCGCAAGCTGGAGTTGGATTATTTCTCCCTGATGGCCTTTGTTTGAAGACAGAGGTGTTGAGTGACAGCCCAGCGCCCAGACCCTACCCAGGCAGGGTTCAGTGCGAATGCCTGGCTAATGAGGTCGACTACAGG
Source organism: Periophthalmus magnuspinnatus (assembly GCF_009829125.3). NCBI lineage: Eukaryota > Metazoa > Chordata > Actinopteri > Gobiiformes > Gobiidae > Periophthalmus > Periophthalmus magnuspinnatus. Next base: position 30,629,448 of record NC_047135.1, on the reverse strand, counting down.
GATTATAATCAGGCTGGGAATATTAGTATGCTCGTGTGTCAGTCAAGTGGGAAAAGCCTCCCAGTGTTGCAATGTCAAAGAGGGCTTTTCAGCTTCCGATTAGTTCATGTTTACCATACAGCAGTATAGAGCCATGTCATGAAGTCCCCAGGGCGGCCCAAAGACGTCTCGGCCCTTGACACTTAATAGAGGGAGGAGTTATGGTGCGAATTCTCACCATGGGTCCAATTCTGAATCCCCAGCGGATGCAGAGGGCAGTCGAACATACAAATTATCTCTTGTCATGCTTTTGACCACTTAAGCCCACGCCTGTCTTTAACCTCATTACCATCATTCAGCTAAAGAAACACTTCAAGTCAATCTGTGTTGAAACATATTAACTAGTGCTCCTTATGACCCCCGACAACATTCACATCACACTCCCTTCACAGGTCATTTTAAAGCGAGAAGCAGAACCAGAGATGAGAGATGGAAAGAAAAACATTTTAAAGTGGAACAAGCCACTAGAGTGATGCAACATATGGAAGTCATCATCGGGCCAAACTTGAGTTGATATGGACAGTTGTGGCCTGCTGGCACCTACTTCCCGCTGGGCAGGATGGGATTAATCCAGGACAGAGGATCCGTGGAATTGCAGATAAGAGGTGTCAGGCAGAGCAGGAGGGGACTGTGAGGAGCTGGCATCCACAGAAAACAGGTGCTCCGAGGCTCAAGGCTTCAGCTGGCTTTAACACAGGACGTTTCTCATGTTTCTCCCAAAAACAAAAGCCTTTACACAGATAAAACATCTACAACACTTCCTCTGTCTGCAGAAGGCGGTAAATGTGAGAACAAGCCTGATACTGGGAGAAAGAATCAGGGCATGAGTTAGACAACAGAAGACTGAACAATAGTTTCCAATTTTGGGTGGTTTGTTTTTATCACAATAGCTACATTCAGTGAAAATGTGTTTGTTTTTACTTGTTATTTTAATTTTTTTGTATTGATTAGAAGGGAAATTATTATGATGACTGAATTACCTTTACCCTAGAACTATGAGATGTCTGGTTTGAGTCCCTTCTCTCACTTTAATGTTGCATCATGATTGAGGAAAAAAAACAAAACTGTGTGCCATAGTCAAAGGCAGTTTCTTTTAAACGTGACTAAATGGACAAAAGGGGGTGTTCACTTGATTGATACTCTATGGGTCTCATTCAATAAAATACTTATTAACGCATATTTTCATAGTACCAATATATTTTGTTGAGCTAGAAGAAGTAAAAATGCATATGACAGACTACACTACGTTTTCCCTAAAGATTTTGCTAAAGAGTTTGCCTTGTTTTTTCTAGTTTTACCACTTTGGCTTTATATTATTGTTTATCTCTAGATCAGAGGTGCCCAAACTCCTGCTCTAGATGAAACCACATGTTGCTACTTGTATATATTTGATTTATGTGGCATGATTTGTGTTTGGACCTCAGTGACAGTTTTTTGGCCAAATTAACAAACTGAACTAAGGCAAAATGAAAGGCGTAATTGGCTGAGGAAATTGGCGTCTCATCTTAATTTACATGTTTGTGTTGCTGTGCTCGCCTAAAGGAATTCATTACGAGCATGTTGTTTTTGGCATCACGCTTGAACAAGGAGGTAATTTTTTCTGCCTACGTTTATCCAAGCTTCATACTGTGGTTCACTGCAGATCTAATCAGCAAGTTGAATGAACTTTCCCAACGGTGATGTATCTTACCAAAAGAGTAGTCTTACCAATAGTAGTAGATATTTGCGTAAAGTTGTTCGAATCCTCTTAACCTCTGTGTTGACTGTTTTTTGCTAAACTTCACAAACAAGCTTATCCTGACCCATTATTTTATTTTATTTTATTTTATGTCTGTAAAAAATTCATTGTGAAGCGGTAAATATTTTATCAAACCATTTCAGAGGACCCCTGACGCTAGATGTTTGGAACTGTATCAATCTACAATACCCTTTAGTATTTTCCTGCCAAACACATATACCCAGTTGTCAATGTGCTTATGTTTGAATATTACATGCAAAGGAGTGCCAATAATTAGGTTGCTTTTTGAATTTCAAACAGCAGAATGAATGTAAGATTTGATTTTGTGTGACGGAGTTGTTAGCTCTCATGGGCCAACATATCTCTACATTGCCCCGGGGCCAGAAAGGTCATGACCCCCAGATTCAACACCTCATAGTCCCCCACACCTGGGATTTATTAGTGAACCGCTCGCAGACAAGAGCTCTCGTATCTTCTCTCAAAAAACTGGCAACATTCAATCAGTCGCTCTTTCTTCTTTTTCTACCTGCATTTCGTCGTCCTCTCTGCCGCTCGTCCATCTTCACCGTGCTTGGGCTGAGGAGTGGGGGGAGTCTTTTGAGCTTGACTAATGTGGTTGAGATAGCGTGCGGTACAGCTATGGGGGAGCACCTTGATGTGGTCCATACCTTGTTCTTTTTACTTGCTCCGCTCAAAAACGTATTCAAATGGAATAACGGCTGTCTGACCCCCTTTCAACATGGTTAGTCGCGGTCAGGATCACATGGGCTCTCACGACCTGTCACGTGATCCAAGTTTATGTACAAGAAGAAAATACAGCAGGTACACAATGTTGTTTGCGGTGCCAAAATATTCAAGATTTAAAACAAAAGAAAACGCTCTAACGTGGCACAACAATGGATCTAACCCTAACCCTTTGATAGTTTGCCCCACAGATGTTCCTTTTAAAGCTCGTTCAAAAAATAGCAGTTAAGTTTTAATGCTGACAGCGATTAAAAAACAAGTTAGACCATCGAAAAATAAAAGTAATTAAATATATTGATAAACTGACCATATAAACCACATGTGTCAAACTCAAGGCCCGCGAGCCAAATGTGGCCCTCCACATCATTTTATGTGGCCCTCGACAGGGTAAATTAAAAGGTATGATAGTCTTAAAATCTCAATTTATCATCAGAAAGGCACAGGTTACACAGTCATATTTTTACATCTAGGCAAATGTATATGCAATATTTGTAACTTTAATAAATACAGAAACAGTTAATTAACAAGTTATAAAATTTGTTAGATTTATTTTATATTTGGCCCTTTGAGAGTAGCCGTTTTGCTGATGTGACCCTCGGTGAAAATGTGTTTGACGCCCCTGAATAAACACTGTAATTCTCTGGTTAGTATCGGATAGCTCGACTTTGTTCAATACATGACAGCTGGAGCAATCATTCTTGGGACTCAGTATTTATCATGTGTACAATTTCTTTGCAGTAGTGGGGAGATCTTTGTGCACTATGATAACATTGGAGCTGTAGAGGATAAAATAATTAACTTATATGACTAATTATTGGTTCATTCTGCTATTTATATGTCATTCTGCTATTTATATGTCACAGCTCTTCCCTTTTAATGACACTGTGTATAAAAAATAATTTACTGGGATTATCTTGCTTTGTATCAGTGGCATAAAGTAGTTTCACTATTATTGTTTATTGCAGTATTTTTCTGTAGCAGTATATGGTGCTTCAAAATGTTTTATCGTGACAGGCCTAAGAACATGTGCTCCATGACACGGTCTTTAGGATGTGCGTCTTGTCATTTGTCGACATCATGTGCTTCATCATTTAGCCATATGTACAATCACTGGTCTCTCTTATCCTCAGGAAGTATTTCAGCTGGAGATATCTTTATTTATTTGGTGTTTTGAGGCTTTTTTGCGTTTTTGAGACCTAGCATTAAGAAAACATCCGGAGATTGGGATGGTTATGCTGTGCTGCGTTCAGCCGGAGGTGACACAGCATGCTGGGGTACAGTAATGGAGTCATCCATCAACAAGGCCTATTAAAACACCTTGACAAGCCAGCTGAGACCACTTCAGTGACCATGGTGACCAGTAGAAATGCTCATGTTTGCTCTAAAAATGGCCCTGGAAGAACACTTAAGTTATGGCCTTGATTAAAAATTCACAGGGCAAAAAATACTGGAAGTTATTCTCAGTTACTGTCCCACAAAATGTCATCTCGAAAGGTTAATTGATACAAAAAATGTTAAATTACAAAATTGCCTCACGAATTCACTCTTGGTTCAGGTCACGGTTGAAACTTTATGAATATTTTATCCCACAAACCACTGGAAGGTTTTTTTAATTAAAAAAAATACTCTCTGGACATCAGCAAAATCAAAAGTAGAAAATGTGTCATATTATTCCCTCAAGAGCTCGAGACAAAAGGGTGACTTTCAAGTGTGCAAGTTGGAGTGCCATTAATACATTACTATCTGAAGAATACACTTGATTTCTTTGCTTTTTGGTTAGGCAAAAATATGTGAGCAAGAGTGGTATATTGTATAAAGGACTTAATGGTTTTTGTGACTCCCTGGTGTCACTACTGTTAAAATGGCTGTTTCCTGTCCTTGTTTCTGCTGAAGCTCTTCATTGTTTGCTCCCTGCCTTTTAAGCCATTGGAGAATTCACTCAAGCCGAGATAGAGCAATTATGTGCAATTTCAGCTCTCATGCAAGCCCATCTACTGCAATCACCATGGCAATATTTAAAATGTGCTTTGAATTAGGCAGCAGTGTAACATGCAATGATCACTCCAAAAGTTGATTCAATTTTATACCTACATTTCTGATGAACATCTCAAACTCAAGAAGCAGCTGAGATTGGACAGATCTGACATTTAAATACATTTTACTTTTGACTTTGGCTTAAAAAGGCCCAGGCAGTGTCCAGTGTCTGCAGTATCTGTACTTAGTGATCAGGATCCTATTCAGGGAGGCCTATCTTCTACATCTGCAGCGTGTCGACAGGCATCCTCCAGCATTCTTCTCTCTTTGTTTGTGGAGGTAGGGGAAGGACATTAACAGGTCGTCCATTGACTTCGACATCCTTGGAAAGTCCGCCTCTGCCTCGCACCTGCCGTCTTCAGGACTTAAGAATCCCCTTTCTGCCACTGTTGAGGATGTGCTCTTTGGAAACTATGCGGGTGACAGGGAGGCGCAGCATGCAGCAAGGAAACATGAGGAATGTTTACCTGGACTTTGCTGTACATCCACCAGGAGAGCCAAGAATTTAACCATTGTTTGAGATAAACAAAATCTTAATATCTTCATATATTGAGCACCTGTAGAGTTCATATACTTAAGGTCCATTGTGTTTCTCTTCCTTGTTTTGACTGTGATGTTGAGGCCAAGGCCAGAAGGTAGCACTCTGATGGCTTCTGCGTGACGAATTGCCACCGTTAGTAGATGTTAATATGAGTCTTAACGGTTCAGAAATTCCAAAGGCGACTGCTCATAAACAAGGAAGTCAAATGTCAAACGAATGAATGCCACCACTATGTTATTCCACTTTAATCTTATAATTCTTCCTGTTTTTGACATTTTTGGACTACTGGCGTCCTGTCTTTCTACATGTATCTGTATCTGATAAGAACTTAAAACACCTTTTAAATCTGTAAGTGGGTCCTCCGTACAGCTATTCTACCATCAATTTGGATTCAGTTGTCTGTAGCGGATTTGGCATATACTTTTGAAAATATTACAGCTTTCAACACTTGCTTAAATATTTGAAGTAAAATATAATAGTTATAGCACTGTTGATTTTTCCACTTTGCATTTCCAGTCTACAGTCTGGAAATGCATTTTAACTCCATATGTAAAATGAATAAAGGCCTCATGTTCGTGCACAATAAAATGCTGCCCCTTCAATGGAAGCATACTTTCCTCTGCTTTGAACATCGCTCTCTGTCACGGCACACGTCCTCTGCACAAGCCAAAATCATGTTCCTCTCAGCGGGGCGTCTCGGAGCTCCGCTGACAGCTTGGACATACAATCAGGAAGACCATGAGTGAGTGTACTGTTGCAGCAGCCCAGCGGGACAGTGTCACGCTCTCCCTTTTCCCCTGACCCTCCATAGAGTCTGGGGAGAGCAGCTCCTGCGGCCCCCTGCCACATATATGAAGACCAGGCTTTGTTTGGTCAAGGCACCTTTGCTTGTTTGTGTTGTACTTATAGAGGAAGCAGACTGAAATTATAGAACCTCAGAGAATCACTGGTCACCTGGTTTCCACACAGAGGATTGTATTTACATTGTGTTTGCAGAATGATATCAGTGGTAGCAGTCGGTGTATGAAGTAGTAAGTAAAAAAAATAACATTGGCTTAGATAAGAGTGTGTTATTACAGAAGAAGTGATGCCAGACTTTTAAATAGTGTATATACTCACACTCGATTGTGGGAGCTCATGCTACATTCAAAAGATTTCTATAGTGGAACATAATGTAAAACCTTTTATTAAGACATTCATCGTTGGGCTATGTAAATGGAAAGGTTGTAGGTTTGGTTGTGAACAGCATTGTAACTGTTTGAATGTATTGTGTGAATTTTGTCATTTATCATGATCATGATATCAAGATTATTAAGTCTGTCCTTAAAATGTTCCATGTTTCATATATGCTGGCCCATAAAGGCTTATCCTGTCTTAGCCTACATCAACTATTCATCTGACAATGCCGCCTGTAAAACAGTTCTTCACAAAAAAGCCTTTCTAATCCTTTTGAAATGTATCATGAATACAGTTGATTTTCTCATCGTCCCTCTCTATTCATCATTCAATGATACGCTTGGCTTGTCAGACTGACAGGAGTTGACAGTTTCTTTAGGGCTAAAATAACATTTTTTCACAGCATTAAAGTCTGGAAATGTGGGCTAGTGTAATTGCATTCGAATGTATGATAAGGGTACAGTGAAAGGCAATAATAAACAGTGTGCTGCTGCAGCTATAAATAGTGTTTGTCATAAGAGCCGCTGGATGGAGGTGAGTGAGGCTGGGTGACATGTGGCTGAGGTCAGAGCGTGCGTGAGGACTGGGGAGATCTGCTGTTTTTCCATTGGTCAATGCTGACACCCATAAAAGCCTTACACCCCAGGGCCACAGCAGCGGGGTCCCAGCGCACTTACGTTTGTTTGATTCCCCATCCAAGAACAGTTTTAAGATCACTGCCTCGAGAAACAGTGATGTGGACCAAATATCCTATAAATCGAAGCAGCCCACCAGAGCAAAGTAACAGCTCCAGCCAAGTGCAAGTGCAGTGATTGTACTTTTATGATTCTGCTCTAGCTCTAGCCAAAACGTGTTGGATTTCTGCTTAATATAAAGCCGTTCATGAAATTACTCCAGAGTTCTCTTCAAGCTATTGGGCTCCTTCATCATCTTATTTTGAGTGTGATTGCAGGCCACCAAGCTGAAAAAGTTGGCACTGAAAAGATGACCTTCTTTCCAAAATTATTGTATAAACCTTTATGTATCAAGTGTGCTCATAAAAACTGTACAGCGTGAGAAATATAATCTTTATTTCTATTGTTTCACTGTTGTTTGCCAAGCATAAAGCGAAAGAGGTGGCCTCTCTGGATACCTCATCTAGTAATGGGGTCGTAGTGGGCAGTACAAGAGCCCTTTACAAGTGTCAGGAGGAAAACAGGAATTTGTGGGGACAAGGGCAGGGTCTTAGCTATTGAGCGCGGGCAGCCTTATTCTCAGGGGTCAGGGGTCAAGTTAGGCTCCGCACTAATCCTTTCACAAGGTTTTTATGGGCTCCTGACTGTGTGGACATGCAGCACACAGCGGTAGTTTAAGTCATAAGCCGGACAAAAGCTTAGATAAACTCTGAACAGACTGCGCTATGGTCTGCCTTTCAAGTTGACAACATTATGTTCTATGTAATTTTGAAAGATATACCACTTTGAATATTTTTGTAAATTATTCCTATTATTGTCCCAGTATGTATAGGAAATTTGTCCTCTGCATGTTACCCCTCCTTCCATACTGTTTATGGAGCTGTGCCTGGGGATTGTTTCAGGTTTTTGGTCAAGAGTACCTAGGTGAAGGATTAGGCTACTGAGTAAGTTTTGGATTGATAAGTTGTAAACTTCCCAGATGGCACAATGAGTTAGCAGCAGCAGGTTCAAATCTAGTGAAAAGAGCATTAACCCTGATGCCTGTCCAAATATATTGACCTTATTGTGCCCCACCCTCTTTTGCCTTAAATGCAAATAAACCTTGCTTTCTTTGTGGTGGCACTTCCTGTTAAGTGGAAATCCCATGCATTTAAATAGAGAATTTTGGAAACAGTTCACAGTAATAATAATAACATAAAATAGGTTGATTTGTCGAAATGCTCAATGCTCATGACCACCGATTCACTGGGAGGCTTAACAATGGCTTTCTAATCCATATAGAACTTATTTGCTATGAAATCGGCAGCCTCATACAGAATAATACAACCCCAATGACAATGGCAGCTGCTGGAATAAGGTGACTTGATCAGGTTAGTAAATTGATGGAGGTCTGTAGTGGAGTAGTTTAACACTGTTTAATTACAAATGTTACAAGACAGTGTGATGCAGGAGTGGTCTATGATAAAAAAAAAAAAAGGTAGCCATCTGGACAATGTTTTTGAAATCAACATTGTGACTGTCACCCAGACGTTATTTTCAGTTTGAAGATACCATACTGCGAATGTTACAAATGTTACATAGTACGTAGATTGACAGACTCAAAAACAGTAGAACGGGCACATCTGTGTGACTCATGAAAAGCTAATTTAAACCTGTGATGTTGATCTGATAATGATTGTAAACGTCCTGTGAAACTAGCGTGACTCTGCTATCTCTCTGCCTGTATCTCGGCCCATGCTCCAGTCACAACACACAAGCATTAGAGATGAAATACTGTGCTGCTCCAGAGATCCCTGCTCTGATAAATGTGTACTTCTCAAACCTGAGTCAGTATGACAAATATCTTTTTTGATTTTGCTGTAAATATTCTATAGGTCATTACCTTTACACGCACTTTTCTGGAACAAGTAAATGATAGATGCGGTTTATAGTCTATATTGGCAATAGGGGCATTTTTAGCTCTGCAATCACTGTAATCCAATCCATTACAATAAACCCAATGAAAAGCTTTGTTATAGTAGTGTAAAATGTAATGTCTCTCTGGGTTCATGATTCAGCCTTTGCTCGTTGCACATACTACAGTCATTTGATCCATCATTACTATAAAAACTATTGATTGTAGCCGCTTACAGCAGAAGTGCGCCTCATTAACCTAGCAGCAAGCAGATGCTTCCAGTAATTTCTAATTAGATTTTTCCTCGTTTGCTTCCAACCTGCTGTCGCTAATTTAGAAATCAAGCTCTTATCCGTGATTAGGGATTTGTTTAGGGAGTTTAATACATCCACTGCTAATCAAGCTGGTGTACCCATTTGTTTTTCAAAACCAAATAAAGGCATGTCTGAGACTGCATTAGCTCAGCCCATAGGCTAATGCACATTCTGGTGATATAATGCTGACAATCTGTTGGCGATTATCACGATTATATAAAAATGTTTATATAAACATTCATATGTTTATATATATAATATGTAAATGTTTATCACGTTAAACCCATCTCTAGCATAGAATATATTGCATGAAATAGTGTGACTATAGCTCGCTGTTGTGATTTTGACAATGACTATTTTTTTTGAGCAATAAATGTAATATGCTACTATACTGTTATGGGTTTGAGGTTAGACTCTATATCTGTCTGTCTATAAAATGAAAGTATATAATGCTGTTGAGTAAAATTACACTCATCTCACAATTGAAAAGCCATAACAGGTAAAAATGTGGTTTCAGTAAGTGTAATAACAGCTCACATGTCCGTTTATCATTCTACCCAGTACAAAGGCATTCTTTCACAACACAGTAACATCCTTTGGTGAAAATAGACTGGAATCTTAAGTGAAATACATCGAGGCATGCATGAGCAAACAGGCACCAATACAATGACAGATGCAGTGACACACAGGATATCCAGAACTGAGGAAGCTGTTGTGAATCAATAGGAAACAGTAGCGCGAGGCGGAGTGTGACCCGGAGCTGAACAGGCGCGCTGCACTCGACCCAGCTGCCTTCCTCTGTATATTTTTCCTGTTTATTGTGTTACCGCCTGCTTGTTTGTCTGTTTTCTTTTGGTCCCTCAAGTCAATACCTTCCTGGTCTTGGCAGAGGTCATTAAGACGCCCAGAATATCAGCCAAAAGGATGTGAGATGAAGCCCGCTGTACAGCATTGTTAGTGGACTCACGCTGCTTTGAACTTCTAATTGGAGATAATATTGTCAATTTATGTGGCCTTGTTTGTTTATTAATGGTAATAAGTGAAGAAACTAAAAATGTACTTTTTTGTGGGATTGCAAACCACATCTTGCACCTTTCACTCTATCATCTCTGTATTCGCTATGGAAAAGTGGGCTGTCCATCACTGTCTATTAGAAGAGAACAGTTCTGCATGAAATGTATCTATAAGGGAATGCTTCAAAAACTGACAGAATACTTCACCTGCTTGTTAACTGTTGATACTGGAACATTTAATACCAGATTACATGACGGCATAAGGCTAAGCACTGACCTCTAATTTGTTGATTTTGTCATATTGTGATCCACTGTTTTTCTGTTTAATGTATCCAGTCCAACTATTGGTCCACCTCCGTCAAACTTTGAGTGAGTGACAAGTGAATTTAACCAATCACGGTGCAGTGTGACTCTTAGAAGAAACAGATAGCTTTGGTTACCTGCTAAAGATAATATAAAGATAGTTTTTATACATGGTTCATAGTAAATTTAAATCATAATCCCCGTAACTTACTGTCACTTACATAAAGCATATTTTTGTTGTTTTATTGTTATCTATTTTGACTGGTGGTGTCTGCTTTGATGCATCATTATGAGATACTAAATATCTAAATCGTATGTGGACAATTAAGGAGAATGATAGTAATTAAAGAGATTATTCAAGACTAGTACGTTATCTTTTGCAAATTTGAAATGTCTATTCATTCAAAGGGGAGTTAGACGGAGTCCAGCGATCGTTGTCTTGTTGTTTAATTCATGCCGCTTTGGGTCTTAGTTATTTCTGGATCCGCTCATCAACTGTATTCAAAGTTGTTATTTTCCACCCACGCCTTCATTGCCAAATCAAACAATGCAATTCCCAAGGACGTCCTTTAAGTTTACATTCATTTCCTCGCTCCAAAGGGCTGTGTTTGTCACCGCCACAAACTCTGAAATGTTTATGAGATTGTGAATATGATAAGTGATGTTTGTCGAGATGAATGATTTTACTAAGTGGAGACAGGTTTTATATTGAAATGGTCATAATATCTACGTATCAATAGCATGTGCATAAATCAAATACATATATGGTTTTGGACCGTTTCTGAATGTGGTATTTATGTCAAAAGGAATTTAGCTCATGATTTAACTGGAACAACACCAAATTCATTATTTTATGATCTGCCAAGAGACGTAATCAATCTATGGTTGAATGAAACAACTTTTTTTCATCAGACGCACACATATTTTGAGTTTTTGATTCCAACTTAATCACACATCTCTCAATCCGCTTTTCCATTGTGTTTCTTTGGTTCTCCAAATAGTAATGAGCAAATTCCCAAGCCGTTTTTTATGGACTGGCCAGATTTTTGGATTTTCCGCATGTCTTTAAATGTTACTTATTTCTCATATGATACAATGGAATTTTGTTCTGGTTTGGAGTGGTTGCAGAAGTGGTTTTATTTCACATTTACTAGTCACTTTATAATAATTAAACGAATATTGTGTGTTTTCTATGGCAAATGCATCCATTAAATTATGAATGATTCTTGTAAGTGTCAACTGTCCAGATGTCAGCAAAAATAACTCAATTTCTGCTCATTTGTTTAGGGTAAATGTTCAGCTTTGGGCCTTCATGTGAACCCTGCGCAGTACAGCTAGAATCAGCACTGATCGAAGACGTGAATCTCTAATAGCTTTTACTCTACCTTCCAGTTGTCTCCTGGTTGTAATGTGACTCACGGATCTTTCACACACTCGCTAATCACGCACCTTTACTGTAGTAGGCTTTTTGTTCAAACTCATATCAGACACCATCAGGACACCCCAGAGCACATGCCCACACACGCACACACTCAAATACACACCTCAGTATTTTCACATACCGTCCCCTCTCCCCATCACAACACGGGCTGATAACTGGGGCTTAGTCAGACCCTCGGCTCTGGTCTGCTAACTGTTAACATGTCATACACTCACTCCAGCCTTTATCAACGTAACTGTGATGGCAGCGCATATACTGTATGCTCTAGCCCTGGTACAAGTGGGGCTATTCCCTCAGAGCTTTGGTATTTGACACTGTGTATGACATATGCAAGTCTGCTCACACCACTATAAGACAAATGAAAGACTGTAAGAGAAATGTACCCATCACCTCAAGAGGGAGTGTCCTTGAATGATCTGAGATTGTGAGATTGTTATAAAACAAACCTAAGTGCTGAAAATGTGATCCTCAAGTACAAGTTTTATGTCATTTTTTTATCTGTAGCGGCTGTGGTTATTGTATACAGCTTCAGAATGTGCCCTGATCTCATTTCCCAAAATGGCTCCCCACATTGTGGCCGCAACAATTGTCAAACAAACCAAAATGAATGTGTTTTCAAACCAGCCTGACCACACGATGCACCGCCGGACAAGTCACGAGCTGCTCTCATAATTTATCACATGCAGCCCAGCATTCTTTCTCTCATTTTTTATATACCATTTTTTCTGTGTAATTTAAAGGTGCCACTTTTTTCCTGGGGATACGCTACCTGCTTGTTTCCATGGAGATGTTATTGCTTTACCTTGACAGTTCCACAGTTTGGCATTAAATTTCTATATTGCATTTATTCAGTTAGTGTTTTTATTGCTCAAACGTACCTTGAATAGCGTGCAGTTTTCCTTTAAGCGGCTTCTCCTCTCTACTGATCTGATAATTAAGACAAGCTGCCACCAAAGAAGTAACATAATGTACCTTTAATATATGCAATTTTATAGATTAGTTTTCCCTTGTGTTCAATGTTAAGTGGCATAGGCTTTTTATCATGGCAAGTCACTATTTGTTTATAATAATGACTTTCATGAGTTCAGCTATGTTATTGATCATAAACGAGTCATTCCTGTGTTAGTCCCAGTCCCCCCAAGGATTTTTTTTTTTAGCTTCATTTTTATTTTCTTTTTCTACAGTACAATGATTTAAATCCTTACATATCAGAGACTGTTTTGAGAGAAGCCCCAAGTCACACGTACTGTATTAACAAAGGTAAAACCAGTTTCCACTTTAATAAAGGCAGGTTTTTCTATCTTTATCTGTTATCTGCGCCATCTGATATATAGCCCATACTTTCTGGATCCATATGCTTTAAGAAGATGCATCTGGTTTGAGTCATTTAATGGTACATTTTAAGGCAGCAGTGAATAATATATTCAAAAGCTATTGTTCATCTTGTTTGTTGACACTTGCAGGCATTGCTCCCAATAATGCTACTGCAGGGGTCAACGAAATATTCTGTTAAAAAATGAATTTAAGGGCATCAAAAACAAATCCAATTTAGGACAATGCCAAAATATATGTGTGTGGTTAGGATTAACTACCCCACAGTTTCTCCAGCATTTTAGCATAGTCTCATTTTAGCGATTGTATCTGGTGTTCTGAAAATCTGGTAATAATTTTCCTCTTGAATTCTCACCAAATGGTTGAATTTGTATCAAGATGTGATTCTGTGCATATCTCTTCCCAGGTATCTTTGTCGTGTCTTTGTCGTATGTTTGTTGTATATATAAGTTATTATTATTACACATAGTCACTAGTAAATTGTATAGCTTACTAATTATTTTATTATCTTAATTATCTAATTGTTTTACAAGGAATTGCTCTATAGTTACAGGGCAAAGGAGTTTTTTCACAATCTTTATGAGATGTTAGAAATTATCTCAACTGTCAGTATTGGGAATATCAGATTCTAATTTCAGCTGTTCAAATGTTTTAATGTTACTGTCCTTACCAGCTGATATAGGTGTATAAACTATAGTCTGACTGTAATCATTTTCTAAAGCCTGTATCTAATCTATTGGGTATAAATGTTTTTATTACCCCAGTATTTCTTAAAGGTGAAAGTAGCAGCTACACGTGAACTTTCACTAGGTTAGCTTGACTGCTAGTGCCAAAATTTGTATCTCTGAAGCTTTTCCTCTATCAATTCTCAAGCACTGTCCATTCTCCCACTTCTTCTGATGCCGCTCAGCAGTCTCTCGCAGTGGTTTCAATTTGAATATAGCTGTTTTGTGAAATAATATATACAATAATATTACAGATTCTGCAGGAACACTGAGGGCATCCTTCTCCGTGTCTTGCTCACTAGCTCTCACCAAAGGATTTTAATACTTAAACCATTATGCGTGTTCTCCCCAGTGCTATATTTACCCTGTATTCGTGAGGGCTTATTGAAGTAGCAGATCGCATGTGATGCTCTTGTTAAGGAGCGGAACTTGTGCATGCCTCAAAGTTGTACAAATTGCCTCTGCATTGGATGTCAGAGCCTTAGCGTCGATTACGCTATTGAAGACAGACATGAGGCATTACAGACCGGACCTTTTGCTCCCCGGAGTCCCATGCTCTGCTGTACTGTAAAAAATGATACCTCTTCATTAATCCTGCTGATTGGACCAGCTCAAGTGTGGAGGTTACACTCCAGGCTACAGCTAAGTGAATCAGAGGCGCCTTCCACCTTTCAATAGGCTGGATTCAAACGACCTTGCACTTATGCTAGTATTTCTCACTCCCTCCCGCTCGTACCAGCCAGACCGCGGGTATTTGTAACTGCAGCATCAAAGCAGCTCCTTATTCTTGTGCAGCCGTTTGATGGACAGGTGCACTCAGAGCTGTGTCACTGACCAAACTCAAACCTGGCATTTCTCTGGCGGCAGTCCTGGTTTAAGCCCCTTCACTCAATGGGACGTCATCCTCAGAGATAGGTTCAAAGGCTTGCTGCTTTGGATCAGACACTTTTGAGGCTTTTGAATGTTCTTCACACTAATGTTATCAACAGACTTTCAGTGGGGAGTGTCAGAAAAAGTTAAAGGATTCACATTGTAATGGAGCAGAACAATTTGGGGTCACGATAAGATACAATATCACAAGATGGCAATACATGTGATAATTGCACTTGATAATCTATGATATATGGTGGTTTTAAAAGACAAACTTACAACAAATTTATTTTTACAACAGTTTTTATTTTTATTAAGCCATCACCTGCACATTCTGTTAATGAAATACACTTTTACAATAGCCAGTGAATTTACTGATTGCATTACATAACTACTAAATACTCTACTGTATCACAATTATCTCTATTATTATACAGACAAATGTATCCGTCCTGATTTGAAGGATTTTGTGAGGACTTTTTCCCATTCAAAAAATATGAAACCCTTAAACTGAATCCTAAATTCTATAATTACCAGCACTCATTCATGTTCACTGCCATATAATGCAGAAGAATTTGCATTTGCATTATCTTCCATTTCCAGCCTCAGTTTGCAGTTTGTACAAAAGTGCTACCCTGATAACCTGAAGTTCAAGAAGGTGGAGCTTACTTTCCGAAGTTACCAGCATCCCCATGAGGGAAAGGGTCAAAAGTTGTTCATAGTGAAAGAAAACAGAAGCGAAACATTTTATACATAAATAAGTAATGACTTCACCCAACATAACCTACCGTGAGCTATCAGTAGACCCAAAGAGCTGGGGTCAGACCATTCCGCGCTGTGTCCTGAACTGCCTCAGTCGTTCAAACAAAACATCGACAAAGCACTTTACAAAGGAGAATTTTACAGACATGGTAATTGTAAGAGGAAGCTAAAAGGTGTTCCTCCCATCTAAAAGTGAATCTCTGGCTCCTGACTCAACATTGCCTGATTTACGCGTGTTATCTGCTGCTGCCTGTATCTCACTGAACAATCTGGTTTCACTTGGATCCTCAGCCCTATTTAAGAGCACTCTGTCACCACATGAGAGATAGTATTACTCCCAGACAAAGCACCCGAAATTATGTATTGTGCCATAAAATTTAAGAAGCGCTGTTTTACATTTCTAAGAGCAAATTTCTTCAAGATGGATTTGATTGGATGTTCGATTTTATACAGTGAATGACTTAAATTTACTTTGATTGCATTCTCCAAGTTAGCCAGACAATATTAACCCAAACTTTTGATTAATGTAGACCTTTTGTTTTGTAGAAGTGCAACCACAGGCTACATTTGTGTGTTTTTTAACCATCTTACAATACAAATATGAAAACAGATTTGGCATAAGCACACACAGTCATCTATATTTGCAGCCTAAATTGGCAAAATACTTCACCATATTTCAGGTTAGCATAAAAGAACATGCACTCCTTTGTCTAGAATTTGAGTTTGAGGGAAAAAAAAAACAAACTGTTGCACTACATGACTGCAATCTCAGACCAATAGTGTGTGTGCATTGTGTAATCAGTTTGAGTCGAATCGTGCCACAGCAAACAAAGGCAGCTCAAAGATTTGAAGTGAGTGACCCCAGCATGGTCAGAGGTGTTTACTTAATACAGAAACCAACGCTTGTACTGAGTATATGTGACAGAGGGCACAGGGGCCTCCAAAACACTGCCCAACTGCTACTAATTATCCCCGTACTCCTAGTGCATATTTACTGTCTGATCCTTTGTCTCACAGTTTCCTCATTACAATGCATCTCTCTGACTTACAGTATTGCCCTCAGAGGAGCACATTACAACAGAGCGGAGATGTCTACAAGACGGCCTGCACTGTCTGCTGATGAACTGTACGTGATTTATACCTGCTCGATAAACCCCAAAAATCCATCGCAGGCATTAAGGCACTTTAAAAATATCATCAGCTCCTTGGAGATACATGGGAATGCGTGTTACGACTACAGCACATCCCATCAATCCCAAACAGCACCGGGAACACCCAAGATGCACTCCCTCCATGTTTACTGAGCTATAATCCTCCACATTGTTTAAACCGTGCTGCGCAGTCATTACAAGGGACCACTTTGGTCTGAGAGTTGACTCAATGCAAACACTGAATCTCTTCTAATCTATCTAATGATTTTATAATGAAGTGAGTGCAGATGTGGAAGGTGCCCTGCCTTTCCACTCTGACTCCCTCTTGAACGCTGTTGCTAAGGCTACCGTTTATCCATACAGGTCCATAACTGTGGCCTCCTCAGAGCGACAGCAGTGTGGCCAAAGGATGACACAGGAAATACAGCTGATGATAAACACGAGACATAAACACTGAGCTGCTTGTGAATGAATGCACTTGTAATGGACACAGCCTGAGAACAGGGTGTTCACTGAAGGGCTCACTGCACCATGTGTTAAGCTTTACTGACCTCTTGTGGTTGTGACACAGAGTAATATTAAAATTATTTGCAATAGTACCAGATGTTTACATCTTCCCACCTAATAAAAATACAAGAAAGTATGTGCAGCCTCAATTAAACACACCTCAGTACAGATCAGCAGTGTGATACAGCTGAAACCAGATGTTTACATACACTATATATATATATATATATATATATATATATATATATATATATATATATATATATATATATATATATATAAAAACACATACATACACATACATTTTTTTCTCACTGTTTGACATGAAATCAGACTAAACGTTACCAACATTATTTCTATTTGCTAAATTCCAGAATAATGAGAGAAGGGTTTTTTTTTAGACAATTTTCATTACTTCCTTCAAAGTCAGATGTTTACATACATTTTATTTGTATTTGGTACCATTGCTTTTAAACTGTATGACTTGGGTTAAATGTTTTGGATATCTTTCCATAACCTTGTCTCAATAAAGCATGAATTTTGACCTCCTGACAGAACTGGTGTAACTTAGCCAAGTTTGTAGGCTGTCTTGCTCGCACATGCATTTTCAGGTTTACCCATACATTTTCAATAGGACTGAGATCAGGGCTTTGTGATGGCCACTCTAAAAAATTGACTTTGTTATCATTAAACCACTTTGTAACCAGTTTGGCAGTATGCCAGTTTTGGTCATTGTCCATTTGGAAGACCCATTTATGCCTAAGCTTTAACTTTCTGGCTGATGTCTTGCGAAGTTACTTCAGTATTTCCACATAATGTTCTTTCCTCATGATACCATCTATTTTGTGAAGTGCACCAGTGCCTCCTGCAGTAAAACAAGCAAACATGACACTGCCACCCTGGTATTTCACAGCTGGGATGGTACCCTCAGGCTTACAAGGTCCCCCCCATTTTTCCTCCAAACATATCACTGTTCATTACGACCAAACAGTTCTATTTTAGCTTCGTCAGACCACAAGATATGTATCCAAAAAGGTCTTTGCCCCTGTGTGCATTTGCAAACTGTAATCTGTCTATGTTTCTTTTGGCATAATGGCTTCTTCCTGGTGGCGTGGCCTTCAGTCCGTGTCAGTACAGTAGTAGTCGTTTCACTCTGGATAATTACTCTTACCAGCTTCAGCCAGCATCTTTACAAGGTCCGCTGCTTTTGTTCTTGGGTTGATATGCACATTTCGGACTAATGCTTGTTCATCTCTGAGACACAGAACCCGTCTCCTTCCTGAGCAGTATGATGGCTGGTCATTCCCATGGTGTTTCCCATGATGCTACTGGAATTTATACAAGCAAACAGCTAAAGAATAAAATGAACTGAGAAGTTGTCTTGAATCAAAGAGGCTGATTTATCAAAGGAACTATGCCACAATTACATAGAGCTACCTGTCCCTGACAAAGCGTTGTCTTGCCCTAATGTGTGTCATTGTCAATATATACAGCATATTTATACCATACAAATAAGAATTACATGAACCAGAAAACCAAAGGAGCACAAGACCAAAACACTTTGTGGGATATAGGATAAGCAGTTTGTCTAATGTGCATCAAACAGTGAACGCTAGATCACAGTGTACTGGATCTTGAGGTCAAATGGATAAGATATAATTGAACTAAGAGTTAAGAAACTGTGACTAAGAGGTCTGTGTACCAGTACCCAATCTATATGACAAAGTACAAATCAGGTAAAACACTGTAAGTAAAAATCTCCATAACATTATGCAAAGAAGCAGTGTGTTTCAGTTGTACCATTAGATACATCCACAAGTATGTCTCTATTTAACTCAAATGTTGTCAGAAGCTTCCAAAGACATGACATTATCAACTGCCTTCTCACAAATTGTTTAAAGGTATAGTAATCTTAGTGTATGTAAACTTCTGACTTAAAGTAGTAATGAAAGTAATGAAATATTGTCTAAAAAAATCCATCGCTCATTATTCAGGCATTTAACACACAGAAATAATTTTGGTAATCCCAACAGAACAGGAAAAGTTTAGTCTAATTTCATGCCATGTAGACTTCTGGTTTCAACTGGATATTATGTATAATCTACAGTTTTTACTATGAGGTGGGTGATAATGGCAAAAATTAAGATCTCAGTATGTTTTGGAGTATCCCAATAACAAGTGTTTTAAAATGTGTTTAGATTAATTAGTTGAAGCTTAAGTATCAGACAAATGTGAAATGGCATTGATATTTCTACACTAATTTGACTATGTATACCTTTATTTTAATCTGGATAAACTAACAAGAGACAAAAGTGCGTTTGTCAGAGTTGTTGAGCACTTAGACTCCAGCAGGGACGATGAGAAGCCCAGAGCCTCGACACTGTTGGAGGAGAGATGATGCCACTGAGAAGGAGATGGGAAGAAGGAGGGTTGCATTATCTTGGAAAACTTCAGTGGAGATGAGAGGAAATTTCTTTTGAAGTGCCTGCAGGGCTGTGATTGCGAGATGCAGATGAGGGAGGAATGACAGGCAGGAATGAGCTGGCTGATTTAGGCAGGTGACGGGCAGGTGAGGAGGAGGTGAGGCTACAGGGAGGTGGAGCTGCAGGTGGTGCTGCAGGTGACGTTACAGAGCAGTGACAAGAGACCAGAGGCTGAGGCAGGAGTGGACTGATGTGACGAGGCTCCAAGCTGTTACAAGGCAAAGGAGCAGTCCTCCAGTTTTGACTTTCACTACGCTGCATTTGGAATGACTTTTTCCATTTTGATTTTTAATCTGCTCTTTTTGCAGCATTTTAAAATGGTATATTCTATACAAAACAAAACAAAAAAATCACAATATTATCCATATTGATAAAATATTCATAATCTACCCACCTCTGTTTTTACAATATTAATTTACAAAATGTTACCATTTGCAGTTTTAACCTGCGTGACACTATGTACTATTAATCAATTAGTTTAGATCATTAAGACTGGCCCCTTGAGGCTATCCTGACTGAGTACAATTGCAGACAAAATGAACCTCTATGAGCACATGTTTTACAGTCTGTGTATAGAGCAGAGGACGATTATTTGATTAGTAAATTAGTTAACAATTAATTTTATAATTGAGGCAATGCATTTAATAAATGTACTTCTGTCAGTTCAGTTAGCACGCTTTGACCTCACTGGTATTTGTACAGTATCATATTGTACCATATATTGTATCGTATAGGCCAAAAAGTGTTATTCCTTTATAATTCTTTTTAAAAAAGACTTGAGAGACTGCATTTGGCATATAGACACATCAGGAAGGAAGTTATACAAACCTCACATTGTCAGTAATGTGAAGCTAAATCCTTTTCTCAGAATCTTATGGAGCATTGGCAGCCTTGTACCAGTGCAGCTGTTACTATCATTCAAAAAGGGTTTGGACATAAAATTATGTGTAACCTACAGTAAATGTGTGTTTGGGTAATATCAACATTAAACACATATTTTTATGGAAGCATTTTGAGACATTCTAGTATTTTTATATCATCTTTTACTGCACAATCTATTACAAACGTAGATGCCGTATGCCCTCTAGTGGTCACTGCGAGACATACATTTCATCAAATAATTTTATGGTTTTATAGACTTCACATAAGCAATTAGCTATTACTGTTGTTGGCCAACAATAAAATTGTACCATTATGAGTGCAGTTAGGCTTACGGCACTTAAGGTTCTTTCTACAACTTTAATTATGGGATTGTTGTTCAAGACTCAATTGCATTGATTACATTGTGGCACAAATGAAATGATCAGCACAGCCGTCGCTTGTGTAAACATGATCCTTTTATTGTATGGCATATATGACCCTGTTGATAAAATAAATCCAATTGTTTCATAATGAAGCTGAAAAAGTAGATGGCAAAATAAGACTTTCAATTACCGTATATTTATTTGCAATAAATATATATGATGAAAAATGCGGTCTCACATTAAGTCAAAGTAGAAAAGATGTTTGATGTTTTTAGTCAATAAATGACTATTTCACTGTATAATCAGTGCAGCATCTTATCAAATGAGTTTTTAATACAATCATCTACTCAAACTGTCTACACCTGAGAGACACAGATCCATGTATTTATGGTTGAGCTTATTCCCATATTTTCCCATATCCTCTGATCAAACATCTGCTGCTCCAGGAAACAGC